>NC_070586.1:27688395-27743395 GCF_027409825.1 Scomber japonicus | reverse complement strand
CTAATTTAAACATCTGCAGACAACTGTGAGCCATGTAGTTCTTAGTTTAACTTGAAGGAGACTGCAAAGGCTGCCAATTTAAGAACACTGTGAAATTGGACTATACATTAACAAAAAATTGTGTTTCCGACTATAGTAAAAGTTCCCCAAAGGAAAGAAGTTGAGGTTCTTTCAGTTTCCATCTGGAAAATCCAGCAAAGTACCTACCAGCACAAAGACAGGCGTAGATTAATATTTTAAAATCAAAGAGCTGCTCGAACAACCGAATGACATGATTCATTTACCTGACGTCTTGTCCGCAGCGGGAAAGACGCTGAGGCAGCAGTATTTTTTTTAGGTTGCTGCTTGATGATGCTTTATAGTTGATTCTGACAGTTCGGTATGTAAATGAATTAATGTGGATTTTATTCAGATCCATTTTGGGCTCTTTGGTTTCTTGGTAGCCTAAGCACATTCATTATTTCTATGTAGCTCACAGCAATGCTACAATTCTGTTCTTCATAGTGTTGCCAACAGGAACAAAATAGCATTTAGAAGATATTTGTGGAGCTTTACTGTAAAATGGCACAGTTATGTTGTAATCGTAGAAACATAATTTCCTGCACAGGCATTTTGGAATGAATATGATAAATAAATCATGATCGTCAATACAAACAAAGTAGTGTTCCCAGAAATAGTGTGCTGAGGGACATATGACCATTTCATCTGTACGCTACTGAACTTTCACAGCTACCTAAAATAAGAATTTCCGGAGTTCAATGTTTTGACTCTGCGATGTATAAAACAATGGACAGATTAACGTCTGTGTGTTCAGCATGCGTCTGTGATAGAAAGTGATATTCAGGGGCCTCTCAAGTTGCCCAATCTGCCTCCTGCTTTCCATATGCTCCTTCCTCAGAGGCAGTGAAAGGTGTTAGGATATCAGAAGCATATATGACATAGGACCCCTGGGATCCACTCAGGAGACACCTGGTCGCACCACAGACCACTTTACAGTGCTGGCTCACACTAGCTGCATTGTTCTGAGAAGCTCACAATGGAGACATGCACACAGAGACATATTCCGCAGGAAGACATGATGCATTCCTCTGAGGTTACGATCTACTGAACACCCTGGCGTTTTCTCCAGCTTGCACATCCATATTCACATCCACACGGCTTAGACAATCCAGCAGTGTGTCACCCAAAACAACTGCAGTCTGCAACTGGGGAGATAAAGAGAAGAGAGACAAACTTAGTCCAGCTGGATAGCATTCCCTCTGGTCAACAGAGGAAGACGAAAGTAAGTGAAAAGCATGTCTGACTAAGCCTGTCTGCTTGGCTGGCCTGTTGGACAACCCACAAAGAGACGCAGGGGATTGATCAGAGGAGGGGGAGACCTCCACAGGAACAGCCTGGAGGCAAGAGGGAACCTTCTGCTCCACAGTCGAATCTGCTTCTGAGGAGACAAACGCTCAAAGGATAAAAGTAGACTCCACTGATGTGATCACTGCCTGAGCTCAGTAATGCTACATGATGTACATACATGCTAGACTCACAGTTTGGCATATATGCTCCAGCAGTCTCTGCTTCAGTGGAGGTTGGCTGGTGCTTATGTTCGCTAGCCGCACCTTAAATCATAGCTCAAAAGATAACTCCAGTTCATGCAGTTACTGAAGGCCTCCTAGCACTATATGTCAAACCAGCCAAACTCTCGGACGACCATGTAGCACAGATGTGGCTTTTATTTAGTTGATAGAAACAGGACCATAGAACAGCTTTAGATTCATATAACACTTAATTCAATACATGGTACACATATCCTCATGGACAACTTTTCAAGCTCACAAATCTTTTCTTTCTTTAATCCCTGTAGAAAAACAACAACTTTGGACTCTGTGAGGGCTAAACTAATGATTTAAAGTGTGACTTGTTGTGGTCTTGCACAAAATAAGTGAATTTCATGACTGTCTGCACCCACTGTCTATTCTTTACAATATTCCAGAGGTTTGTGGTCAGGCTGTAATGCTATTTTCATTGTGTGGTTCTTTGTTTTTACTGGTATATGTTTGTTTGTTGTACCATTCATCCCAGGAATGTTGTTGGGTCTCTGTTTTTCATTAGCTGGACTCCGTCAAAAGAATTCGACCCATGATTTAAGGGGCGGTGGGAGTGGTAAAATCATGCCGGCTATTGTAATCCTGTTGTGCATCTTTCCTTCAACGCTGGCCTAAATTGTGAGTTTATTACAGTGCCTGTAATTCTGAGGCTCTGAATCAAGCGTTTAGACTGAGGTCAGTAAGCACACAAGACTCGATGGCTGAACTAAAGAGTTGCTTAATAATATGGTAATGTGTCCACATGACTGATGGGTTAACACATAGGGTAATTATTTTTTAATTTCTCTGATTTTAGGTCTGATATGCCACTATTTTTTTTCTGATGTCACACTTAAAACCTCCACTGCACACACCAAGGCAAAGACGGTTGTTGTGCCCAGTGTTTAGGGAACCTTGCTGGGTGGATCAAGACAGGATAAGTGGTTAAGGTATGAAGGAGGCCTTATAGGCCCTGTTATGGCTGGATGGTTTAGCTATAATCCGATTGAGCAGACTGGGGACACTTGAGGGGGGGGATTCATCAGGTTTTTAGCAGCCAGACAGCCAGTGTGCTCACACCTGCCACTCCATTTCATCTCAATGTTCTAGCTGATTACTGACAGTAATTAAAATTTCTAATTATATCTGATTCACTATCGAGCAGGATTTGTAGAAATACAGATTATTAGCCGGTTTTGTTTTGGCTCAATTACCCACTTACCTCTCATGGGAGCTGTAGCTTGTAAGCTAGATCTGAGCACTGCCAGCTCGATATCTCCAGCAGCTCACCACAGCCCCCCCCTGCCTTAACACCTGCGAACATTTATAACAGGTCTGCCTTTTGGTCAGTAGGATTGCATAATGTTGTTGGGTTGGAAAAAGATGGCTTCCTGTGAGGACAGGCCCACACATTGGTGGCTCTTGTTGAAGAGAGCTAATGAATATTCAGAAGCAGTGCCCCCTGTAAGGCAACAGATGAGCAGAGTAAAGCATTCAGAGCAGCATGTCATTGAGGTTGTTGAAGTTTAACCAATCAAACCAGCAGAAAACACGAGCAGGAATCCCAAATGGTGAAATGTAGGAAAATACTTCTACAGATTAAAAGCAAGAAACCAGTGGTGGAAAACATGAGTGGCAGAAGCAATCCTCTAATGCAATCTATAGCAACCCATCCAACCTTGAAGGAGCATACAATAGCCCGAGCCGTTTCCTCAGCATTAGCAGTCTTGTGTGGGATGCTGTATAATCTACCTGCCAGATTAAGATGACATGGTCATTGTCTAGAAGAGAGAATTGAATTATGGTGTGTGAAGGGGGTTTAAATGAGATTATAGGGAAAGAACTCATCCAGCATGCGTGCAATGTGCAAAGTCAGGGGCTCGGTACACACTGACTACTCTCCCTCTCTCTCTCTCTCACACACACCCTCACACATGTGCTCATGCGGTGTGAGCTGTTTTGCATACACTTAAGCGACAACACACCAAAGATGTGAATATACAATGCACACTTACACATGCAAATGTGCTCTCTTGCACACTTGGCCTACATTCATACGACAGGCCGCATTGGGGCTCATTCCTTCTTTCTTTTTTTGCTGCATCTTCGTAAGCAGAGCTGATACTGGATTTTTCTTCTTTTATTTTGGGTGGTGACAGTGCATCCTCTGTCTGTGAATGTGTTTTTGCCCACTAATGTGTTTACTGCATCGGCTTGCTAGAGTTCCCCTAACACGAGTATATGGGCTAATCCCCGGGATGTGTGTGATTAGTTTAACAACTCTGCAGCATATTTAGTACATGTATCTGCTCTGTTTAACCGCAGCTAATCTCCTAGCATCCCCAAACTGCTGAGTTCTCATGATCCTTCCTCTCCATGTTTACACTTAACTTCGATCTCTTCTCATGTTTTTCCTCAGGCTCCATATTCGCGCATATATGGATGTTATTGTACATGCGAGTTGAAGGGTGTGAGTTACTGTTGTAAATGAGTTTATCTACCTGTGTGTGTGTGTGTGTGTGTGTGTGTGTGTGTGTGTGCGTACATGAGTCCACTGTGCAGTCTAATTCCTGTGGATGCTGTTATCTCTGAAGATATTGTCTTGCATGTGTCTATCCTGTGGGGCATGAATATGTTTAGAGATTTTGCAGCAGCTTGCGATTTATTTTATCATCATTGATCATCAGGTGATAGGATGCACAAAGGCCTTATAACAATAGTGATGGTATCAATTAATCACATTAACGGTATTGTGCTCTATCAAATAGAATGTGATCTCATCCTTCAGAACTGTGTTTATCCCACATGTACAGCACCCAAATATATAGTGTGTGTGTATATGTGTGTGCGTGCGTGTGTGTGTGTGCCGGTACATCAATTGAGGGTGGATGGATTAGAATTAGCAGATGGACTGTATTTGCATTAGCCACCGGGGTGTTAACACAGACGGAGTCAATCTGGTGTACAGGACTGAGACCAGGTTGTTGCTCACTGGGGTAGAGCCAGGCCAGGACACCCTGTCTGGGATTCAGCAGCAGCAGCAGGGGGTCGGGGTGGAGCCAGAGTCCAGTCTGTCTAAGGTTAAGGGGATGAGGAGTGCAGGAGGGTGACGTGGCAACACTGGGCTTCAATAGCTGTCTGATGCTAAGTGTTTGTGTAAAGGTAGAAGGCAGTAGAAATTGGATTTTGAATTGTGATATAACGCTGCACAGGTGAACAAAGGAACTGACAGAAACATTAAAGGAGAAGACAAATAGGAGGTTATATGTTGAGGAAAGCAGACAGAGTGAGAGGAGGGAGGGCATATGAGGGGAGCTTATGAACCCGAAACCTCTCGCAAGTGTTTTTGAGTCAATTAGCTTTCTTTCTGATATATTCATGCCTTTTCATTTCCCTTTGTTCTCCGTTCTCTTTCTTGGTTATCACAGTCCCAAGCTCTCCGCAGGGGGTTTGTTGCAGTGTTTTGCTAGGCGAGGCTTGTGTTTGTGTCAACCAACCATCACATTCCCCACAGAAAGAGCCAAATCTTTCTTTTTCTCCCCATGTTTCTCAGATATCTGTTCCTCTCTGCATTCTTCCTTTGAAAATCAATACAGCAAGCTCTCAAGACATTATTTTTGAACCATTACAGATGCAAGACCCTGCCAAAAGATGTGACAACACAATTTTTGCTTTTTTGTTTGTCATATTTGCAAACCCCCCCCGGTCTGTGTTGAAGGCATTACATATGTACTCTGGCTGTAAAATCTGCCCTTTCCAGTAAGAGGTTGTGTTATTGTCTAAATGCTAACAAAGTAGTCTTGGAGAGGTCAGGCAAGCCAGACTGCTGTGATTATTCTTGCTCATCAAGATCCATACAAATCAATATAAACGAGCTGTCCTAGTAGAAAAGAGCAAATGGGAGGCATGACGTAGTCTCCTAGCTGGTGCCACCAACAGCCACATAACTGTGCAGGGTGAAAATAAGTGACCGTTGTTTCCTGCCAAAAGCAGACAGCAAGGACTCTTTTCTTTTTTCTTTTTTTTTTTTTTTTTTTAAAGGAGCACTCGAGTTAAAAATTGAGAAGTGATAGTAACTTGGCTAGAGCTACCCGAGGGTGCTTTGCAGTTAAAGACACTGAGATACTGACAGATACTTAGTGCGTTGTTTTAGTGGTGGTTTACAAGCGTGGCAGTTGTGGAACAAAAGGAAAGATGAAGGCTACTAGTCCCCAGAGTTTTTAAGCTTTAGTGCAGGCTTCTATTTTAGGAAGAGTGATTCTTTGAGAGAACAAGAGAGTTAGGGAGCGAGAGTCAGAGAGGCAGCTTTTTTATTTTTTTTTTATTGCACCCATTACATGTCATCACTCCAAACTAATCATGTCCTGGAAATTGAGCCTGAGGAAGACTGCTGAGCTTGGATTTTACCCTGTTCCCCTTCCCCCTCCTTCTTTTCTTCACTCTCTCCCTCTATCTCTCCCCCACTTCTCTCTCCCACCCTCACATCGCTTTGCTTTTTTTATCTCAGTCCAATCTGTAATTCCCCCTTCCTCCATCCATATCTCTGCCCTCTTTTATTACTTTCCCTCTCTCTTTGTATTCGTTTGATTCCTCCTGCTCTGTTTCTCTTTTCTCCCCTCTTTCACTCTTTCTTTCTTTCCACTCTCTTCTCCTTCTCCCTCTGGTATTTCACTGTTAACTACTGAGCCAGGGAATAGTGCCCCAGCCTCTCTACACTGGATTGTTTGCTCTCAGACAAAGAAGTGGATTTTCAATTAAATTGGCTGTCATTAGAAAGACGGCGACACTCTGCCGTTCCAGGGCTGTCTGCAGCACAGGCAGCTTTCGCACATGCTTTGATGATGGCTCATTTTCCTCAACGTTGTTCCCCTTCTCCCTGATCCTGTCTGAGACACTCGAGCTCCATGCCTGCGTCTGTACATTTCAGACGTAGAGCTCTTATAGCAGTAGTCTGGGGCTCCGGCAGACCTGCTTATAATATCAGCTTCCACAGTCAGAAGGTGGAAGGCTGCTAGGTGTTAAGATGCTGAATGAACCAGAGACCCCCGTGTGGTAATTGCGTAGGCTTAATAGTAACGAGAACGCTATCTCTGCGTGACAGGTGGTCACGAGATGCAGTGGGATAAATCGCTGCATAAATTACCCAGAGTGGTGGAATTGCACCTTAGCTGGAAAAGGGAAGTACAGGCGTTTGAAAGGGGGAGGCGATAAGCAACTGGATGGGAAATGTGATGGGGAAGTGGTAGAGGGGAGTTAACCATGACACAGCGGGAGGCAGGGCTTTGAATGGTTGAATCCTGAATGCATTGTGGGCAGTTGTTATCTTTCAATAAAAAAACACAAATAATCCAGGTCTGGGTGAATGAGTTTGAAGAGCAGGAACACTGGAGCCCCAGGACAGACAGCATACAGATTAAATGCGTGGTCTATCCTCCTGGGTGGGAAGAATACGCTTTTTTCCCTATAACACGGTATTTTCATACATATTTGATCCTCTCCTGGCTGTGATTACCACTCACCGCATTGTCAATCTCCATCTCTCACCAGTTCCAGTCAGTCCAGCTCTAACAGTATGTGTGTGTGTGTGTGTGTGTGTGTGTGTGTGTGTGTGTGTGTGTGTGTGTGTGTGAGTGTCAGGCTTGTTTATGTCTGTGTGGGTGTGTGTGTGTGTGTATATATGCACACATTGTGAGGAGAAGGGGGACAGTTATATTAGATTTGGCAGAGGCGGCACAATTTGTCTGACATGTTGAGGGAGAAGATTAGAAGGGGAAACACAAAATGTATTCAGTATTACACTCTCATCTCACAGCTGTAGCAATTGATTTTTTAAAAGTACACATCGGAGCGCCTGGACCGCCGATAGCTGAGAGGGAGGTGTGGAGAACTGCCATTATCAGGCCAAAGACTCCAATTCGCACATGTAAAAATTCCGAATGAAAAGAGGATAAACAGCAATAATCTGTTTCTGCGGACGGAAGCGTGTCTAAAGTCATTTGGGGGGAGGGCGGTGCTGTGTATGAGTTTCTCCACTGCTCTGGCTCATTGTCCTTTACTACATGACTTGGCCTAAGCCTGCCCTCTGGGTCAGATTACTCGCAAAATGCCTTATAGCCTTCCCAGGATTCCTCTAGTCTGAGCTTATCATTCTCGCACACATTCAGCAACTTCTCTGGAAAGCCAGGGCACTGTCTTAGCGAGTTCATATTATGCCCGCCAGTTGACCAAACACTGAATAGTATGGGCAACAAAAACAGGGAGAAAAACGCATTCATCAGCAGTGGGATGCTAATATGGGTCAACCACCTGAAAAGCCCCCCGCCCCTACAGCAGTATGAAAAAAAGGCAACTGTAGCACACAGAAGCATCCTGAGTGAAATAGATTGAGATATTTCTATAGTCTTCTGCTAAATAATCAGTACACGTTAACATTCTCACTGTTGTGTGGCCATTGATGAGGGTTAACTTTAAATGAAAGAACCAGTCAATGTCAGCCAGTTAATGCCGTCCTTTGGCAATAAATGGTTTCTTAATGGTTAGTCAATTTTTCCACTTTTGCGTGTAGTCTCATATGAAATGATTAGTGACGCATGGCTGTGTTAGGAGAGGGAACATCAATCAAGCCTGAGAGAAAGGATGGCTAATGACACATGTGTCTGAGAGGGAGGCCTGAGGGGGTGGTGGGTGGTGATGGTGGTGGGGTAGCTGCCTTTCACACTCAAAGATGTATTTTTGTTCTCTTTGTTCTCTCGTTTTATCTCACAACTTGTAATTAATAGTTGCTCCCACAGAACTTAGTTGAAAATGGAAGCTTGTTCTCTTCAGTTCCTCGCATGAAAAAAGAGACTTAAAAAAAAAAACATTAGTGAGAGTTCACTGGAATACTTGAGGTTTAAAATGCAGTGCAACAGAACGCACAACAGGATCAACTTGGTTTTGTGCTATTGCGACTACAGTCAGGTAAACACGTGTGTGTGTGTGTGTATGTGCGTGTGTCTGGGAATGTGTGTTTGCTCCGTGGCTGTTGATGTAATGCTTGTTGTTTTTTTATGAGTCCCCTGCTCCATGTGTTGAGCTTTTCTTGACGTCAGTGTGTGCAGCGCCCTGAACCATGAAGCCCCACGTATCATGTGAGTGGAGCAACAGAAGAGACTCCACTCTCAAAGTCTCTCTTTGATCAGTCTGGAAAACTCAAACCATGCTTCCATCATACTGCGCCAGTGTGTGGGAACACTTTCACACAGTATTTACCTTGATTGGGAATTGAAACTGACGTGGTGGAGGAACGTGACTCTCCTGGGGTTTAGAACAAAGTGCTTGTGTTAGTAAACAGATGCATAAATTGCACTCTTCTGAGCTGTGAGTAACACTCGCAGACTTGCACAGCCTGTGAGCGGGGGTGTATAATTTCAGCATCCCTCGAGCTTTCCAAGGCTTTGGTTAAACATTCCGGAAATACCATCCTGGCGATCCATCTTTGGCCACCAAGTCAAGGAGTGGCTTCCTGCTCCTTCTCCTCTTGAGATGTGCATACTGTTCCCTTGTGGAGCACCTACATCAGCTGGCACTTTGTACTCCATCCATCTGCTCACACTTTTTCTACGCTTGTCTTATTTATAGCGGTCACTCAATACACAGTACCAGTCACAAGTTTGGACACATTTTCTCATTCAAGTGTGTCCAAACTTTTGGTGACTCTACTTTATGCAGTTCATGTTTTCTTTCTTTTCTGTGGAGGGAGCAGTTGTGTTGTTTTGTGGTATTGTGACACTGGCAGTTAGATATTCTGTGAATCTAAAAAGTCTATAAATAACTTTTTGGCCTTATGATTAAAACCACATGGAAGACCCTGGAAAGTTGGGAGGTAGTCCACTGCCAAATGAGGAAGGAGGAGTACTCCTTAGAAGTTGCATTAAAGCACTGATAAGGATTTTTAACCTCAAGACGAAGAAATTGTGAAACCTTCCATGTAATGCTGGTCTCTTATGTGGATAGTAGTTTCTGGAAAGTAAAATAGTAGAGGAGTGAAAAATATGCCCGGCAGTACTTAAAGGAACTCAATCAAGAAAAGATGTGTTATCTTTCAACCATGTAAAACATTAAGATACTGTACATGCTAGAGGTAAAACATCAAATTAAAGGAGCATACTACACAGTCAGTTTTGCTTATTAATTGATAAGTAGACTTCCAGCATGGTTTAGATAATACAAAATCAGGTCAGGGGCTAACTGCTCAATGCCAGGCATCCTCAAGCTGCATGCTTTATATACTTGGGTAAAAATCATAGCATGGTATTGCCCTAATGCTAACTCAATTACGCCCCGTCCCTCTTCTGAGCCCCAAGCTTAACCTTATCTCAGATGGCCATGAACCATAACTGATATAATCATAGCAGTCCCTGTGTGGATGTGTTACCAGCACATTATCAGACGTAGTAAATCAGTTTATGGATTAATCAAATTTAGCCCCCACGTCTTTAAATAGCAGTCCTCCCTGCCTCTCCCCTCGGCGTCTCTTCTGCAGTGGAATCAGCTGAGCGCTCTGCCCATTTCCAGAGCATTCAGGTGTGGCTCCACCTCCGCACTCTGTTAATAAGGGCGTAATGGCTTCATATCTGCTCCCAGGCCAAATGAATTGAATCAGTTCCACAGTGTGATTAAGAGTGTGGCCCGAGTGTCCTGTGCAACGCTGCACTGGTGCTGTAGCTTCGTCTGTGCTGAGTTGAGGGTAGTTAAGGACGAGATATCTGGGCCCTCATCCACTGGATCTCTAAAGCACCTGCCTCCCCTCAAACATACATATGATCAAAGCTGCTCAGCAGGATGTCTGACTGCTGCAGTTTTTAGTACAGTTTGGAAGGAAATACTTTTGGCACTCTGTCTTTTTAACAATGGAAATGTCTTTTGAGCCAGTGATACTACCATTCAAGTAATGATGCAATTATGCTTGTATTGTCTTATGAGGGAATTTATAATACGGAACATAAATCTTTCACATGGGCTTTATGTATTTTTCACACAGACATGGATGGAAGTCAGAATTAGCGTCTGCTTTTTTTCTTTTGCTCATCTCAAGTATGAAAGCAGCTATCACCTCTCATCGTTTATGTTTTAATGATAAAGCACATATACATAAAAAGAACAAAGCCAGCAGACGAAGCAATAAGCATACAAGCAGCCACCTTATTAAGTATTTCTGTAGCCAACAGCCAGAGATAATGAAGGAAGCGGGGGTTGGTGGGAATTGGTTTGACAGTCTTTTCTCTCTGTTTCTCCCTCCCGCTGCACCATCCTCTCAGTCCTCTGTAAATACCATTGAGATAAATTAGCGTCTCAGATAAAAACAGACCTGCTTCATAAAAGACACCGTAAGTGACGGTAATTGTCTTTCTCAGATTACATTTCTAACCTCTGCTCCTCGTTCCCTCCTCCTCTTAGCAAGCCTCAGTTCTCTTAAGCACACAGGCAATACACTGACAAGTTGTGTCATTCAGATACACTGTTATTTACTCAGGAATTTAAGAGGCACTTTCTCACCCGTTTCTTTGACTGCTTGTCATACACTCCAGTGCCACTGATGGAAAGAGTCGTCACTCGCTGTCAGAGCAGCCCTGCAAAGTGGACAAATGTGACAAACACCTTTGGTGCTTTGATCCCGTTTGAATTGCACATCTATGCCGCTCACTTCTAGCAGTAATTCTCTGGATGCATCCAAAGTCTTGGCTGACATTGATGCAGCCAGAATGTAGTGTACTGATGCATGTGTTACATCCACAGTAAGCTATGTGCAATATGGTGTTCTTTTTGAGGAAAACAAAACCATAGAAATACTCATGAAGACAAAGTAAAGTGATGGATACAATAAAGCAGAGAGATGTAGGGGTGGGTGAAAAGATAAAACAAGTATGAGGGAGGGAGGGATTCAGAGAGGCGAGAGAGGGAGAGATGAATAACTGTTTGACAGGTGGAATGAAAAAGCCGCAGAGGCTGTTTGGAGCAGTGTGGTAGGAGTGTGTGCGGTGTGGTGTGGCGCAGCACGGCGTTTGGGTCATACATCACACTAATACAGCAGGAGGACATAGCCTAGCACAGCGCTATGCAGAGCAGGGGGAGAATAATGTGCTGCGCTTGCACCCGCTCAATCTGATTGAAACACACAGCACAGGGGCTACATTTACTCACCCCCCACATGCACACTTTATAAATCTGCTCTTGGTCTCTATATTCTGCCAGATAATCCCCGAAAACAGAAACAGAAAACAGACACATGGGTTCTCCATCATTGTGGGAGGAGGGTATACTGCATTGAGTGTGTCAGCTAGCTACATGTTGCTATGAAGAGCTGCTCAGCCAAGGCCAGAAACATTTAAGTGCAGTGACGTGGTGAGTGAATTGCAAGGCATGCAATTAAAAAGGCATTAGGTCGCCATTAAGAATGGGTTTGGCTTGCTAAAAGACACCGATTAGCATTGTTTATTAATTTCTATAGTAAAAGAATTGGGGAATATCATAAGAATGATATTATCTGTAAATCTCTGTTTGGCATTATTATTTCCTATTTGGAGCTTGGTACATGCAGGGTTAAATATGGAGTGGAGTCTAAAGCTGCTGAAACTGAAGAAAAAGTCATTATTGTAGATGACGACGATATAAATGTTTTAGCTCTCTCAATGTATGAAATAATATAACCTTCATTTAACAGGGCCTGGCGCGGTGCTCCTCACTCTGCACGCCTTTGATCACGGAAGCAAGATTCAAAGCAGTCCTGACGAGAGCTCACGGCCTCTCTCTCTCTCTCTCTTTCTCATGTCACTGACATTTACATTATCCTGCCTGCTCTTTTTTCAGCCATGATAATTAGCTCCATCACTGTAGTTCTGGAAGAAAAAAGTATGATGATACCACATGTTATCAGCAGCCTGTCACAAAAAAGCTGCATTCACACCAAATTTGGCAATGTGTGAAAAACAACAGTCCTCCCATTCCTTTGTGTGGGGGCAGTTAGTTTAATGTTCGGAAGTCAGGAGTGTGTCAAAAGTTAAAGCGGACACAACTTTTGTGGAAATGCGATGCAACATCACACTGCAGTAGCAATTCACAAACATTCCTGGTGGATTATTTGGGAATATGAATGGTGTATTTGGCTGTTACCTCGTAATCATTGTGGCGAAAGATAAAATTGCTGCTGTGAAAACTTTCCAGATATATAAAGTCCTGTCTGTGAGGTTTACAAACTGCTGCATGGTATTCTTGCTTCCGATAAGTCTTTAATGCTTTAATGCATTAATCTGTAACTCTTGCTCCACTTCCGGGATCGTATTTCATTGTCTCGCTGGTAACTCAAACGACAAGCCCCCTGCGTCGTAGTGCTCGATTGCTGGATTTGGTGTGAATGCAGCCAAACAGCCAGGCCCACATGTCAATCACACCTAACAACATACAGCAGACAGGCAATGGTAATGTGATATTCATGCAACGTATTATTACATTGCAATCCCCTCTGTGGGTGTATTTGATTGGCTAAGAGTTCATTTCTCTGAGCCCTCCACCTGCTTACTCTATCATTAGTGTGGAGGCTGTACTGCTTTACATTTGTCACCTCTCACCTCCTTTGGGGAACTGTGGTGGTAGGAGGGCTGAGCGCTGGTCCTTTGCTGTTGTGCCACTCTGACCTCAGGAGGTGATTAATTAAGGTTGAGGACCCATCCAGATGATCACACCTACAAAAACACACGCAGAGGTGATGATGAGGAGCATTTAGATACCCCCCATCCAGCCTGCTGTGCTCTCTCACCTCCTGGCCATGGAGCTGATTGAATAGAGTCATCACTGATGGCAACCTCTTCCTCAGATGTGGGTGGGCTACTGGGGACCTCAAGGTCTGCCTTAGAAAGAGAATTGGATTCCCTCCACTAATAAGGATTTGTTCACCAGGGAGTTAAAAAATGGATGGAGGTTGTCTTTGAAAGGTGTGCCTGTAGGGGTTTGGGGTAGTTCAGGGTTGATAGGTTGAAGTATAGAGGTGGATCCCACTGTTGACTAGGATGCTATTTTCATTATTGTCCTCATCTTGTCTTGGGTTGTGTTCATTAGAGTTCAAGGGTTGGTGTGCACCAACTTTCACAGGGGTCGAAATTGGGGTTTCAAGGGGTATGAGAGGGCCCCTCAGGCGGCAAACTGGTCCTTCAGAGCGTTTTGGTATTTGACAGGGCAGCTGTAATTGCTCCTCAGAGACCAAGAAGAGTCAGCATCATCAAAACGAGCACTTTTGAAAGGGATTCACTTCCAAAAGGAAAGAAATGCTACATGGGAGGAGGGAGACCTTAAGAGAGCAAGGCAGGAAAAGACATTTATTCATTTTGTGTTAATAACTTTTATATCTTTGGATAAATTACCTCAGATGTCTTCCTGAGGTCCTTTGGGGCATTGAAATCTCTGGCCCTTTTACTGCCACATCCTCCCCCCCCGCAATCATTTTTCTTCCCTCAAAATTTATTTTCTTTTCATTTGTGTCAATGGTTGTGTATTGAAAAACATGAGAGAGTAAGGCTGAGCCTCGGGCTCCCCCAGGGCCATCACTGAGGCTCTCTTTCAGCATGCGGCATGATGTTCAAAGGCTCCTCCAGTTTTCAGGCCAGTTGAAAGCCAAGTGTTTAGGGTGATTCACAGTAATGGCCATGTCCTTTGCTGTGCTGGGTCATGAGAGTGGCTTGGGTCATGGGCGGACAAGATTTGTTTTTCTTATTTTGGATTGAGCTGTTTGAGGATAACTAGCCTCTAATAGTAATATTCACATCTGCTGCTAGGAGATAGTAGTCATGGTGGACTTGGATTGAGCCTTTCTGTGTGAGGTTTGTCTGGTGGCTGTGATAAATATACCTCTGTAATTGACCAAGGTATCATAAACCAGTCACTTTTGTTTGTCTGGATTCACTGAGTGTTGCTTTATGAGTGAAGGGCATAGACAGCTGCAGAAACTGTGTGGCAGGATCTGCTGTTGTATAACTGTGCCTGTGTGTGTGTGTGTGTGTGTGTGTGTGTGTGTGTGTGTGTGTGTGTGTGTGTGTGTGTGTGTGTGTGTGTGTGTGTGTGTGTGTGTATGTCAGATGGGTCACCATTAGAGTGATGGGTGTACTTTTGATGGGTGACCTAACTCCCCCTCCCTTTCACCTGCCTCCTCCCTCATCTAGCCTTTACTGTCATTCTCTGCTGAACTTGATGTATCACTTTATACTCTGAGACAAGAAATATGATGGTTTAATTGTATCAGTTGGCAATTAGTCTACCACATCCACCCTGTGTAATGGAGATATATTTGCATTAATAAGACCAGACCTTCATGGCTGACTGCCTACAGAAGAGATCCCTTTCCATAAACAGTAGCTGGCGTCCCCTTGGGTGGGACCCAGTTGTTGACCCATGATGAACTCCTGACCAGAGCTGCCATGTCCTCCTGACTTAGTGCAGTGACACTCTGCATTGTGACCTACCGACAGCGAGAGAGAGAGACAGACTGACAGCCTGACCCAGACACACTGGAATGCAAATAGGGAGATCTATAGAGATTATACTGCCTGCTTTTTTAAATAGCCATGGTTCTCTAGAGTGCAAGTCACCCCCGCTATAGAGGCCTGGTCAAAGAGATATGCGCTTTTTTTTCTTTTCATTCTGCAGAATGTAGTTTCATTGGAGCTGATTTGTCGTCACAAGCAAATTATTTATTATATATTTATTATGTTTTTTTTAAGGAACCGCTTTCAGCAGGGCTCAAACAGAGTGCAGTAGTGAAAGATATACTATTGACTTAATCTCATCCTCTCCTTTGTGTGTATGCAGTCCAAAACCAGCTGCCTCTTAACTACCTTTGCCCCCTTATTCTTTCATTCTCTCTCACCCTCTCTCGCTCTCTTTACTCCCCTCTCCCTCACCACCTCCCTGATGGTTTAATGGAAATTATTCAGAAGTGGGAAGAAATGAAAAGTCCAGGGTCCACTAGCTCTTTGTCAAACCATATCTGTTCAAGTCATACAAGGCATAGTAGCAACTGGGGCACACATTTTTTAAGTTTGCTGAAAGGCCATTTGTTATTAAAGCAGCGTAAGCACTGTATTTCTTTTTCTTGCACTTGAGTCCTTTATGATTGTGGCACTTCTTTACATTTAACAAAAAGAGTAAGTGCCCTGAGTTTTTATACTTTAGTTGGTTTAAATCCCTTTCTAACTTTTGAATTTTCTGGACTTCACTTACACTGCAAACCATTTATTTAATGTCACTAAACATTGCTGTACTGAACAGCAGCAAGGGACACATGGAAATGCCTCAGGGCAGCATGACATTCATAGCATTTCTTTTGTTGGTTCTTAGAGTGACTTTGAAAGTCTTTAAGGTCTGCCTCTTCCCCAGTCACGTTTTGTAAACTTCCAGATAAGTCAGCATCATAAATTTAAATGGCTTTGGTTGTTCATTAGTAGAACAACATGGCAGTCCTCTCTGACAAACACTTCAAGTAAGTGGATATTAGGGATGTTCAGATGTATTTACTTTGCATATTCTCAATGGTACAGGACATTCAAATGTTCGTCCTGTTCCACATTGTCCCTGTTCAATCAAAGGTAGCTGTGCAACGTAGGGCTTCTCTGTAAGCCTGGTGTCAGTCTCCCAGAGAGTCAAGACAGCAAAAGAGAGGAGGGGGATTTGTCTTCCTTTCCCCTTCACTTATCTCTTTTGTTTGTCCTGGTTTCCATAGATGAGCAGCAGCCCTCCATTCTCTTTTCAAGCGAAACTAAGTGCTGCCGCTACTCTCAACCTGCCAGCTCCAAATTGGCAGCCTGACCTTCTTTTTCTTCCTCGGGGCGTCTGCACAAAGCCATACCTCTACCATGGGGGAAAAATGCAATTAAGAGGTGACATAAACACTGAGCACCCGTTGTAGCTGTGCCCAGAAAGAAGGAGGGGGTAAGGCAGCTGCCACTGTGACACGCATGCATAGATACTGGTCTATTAATTGGACTTTACGCATTGCAGAGTGACACTGGGGTGAACACACTCGATAGAGAGCAGTGGATGTGACTCGGTCTCAATGAATAAGCCTTGACAGCAGAGTGGTGTCAAGCTTTGCTCTGGGTGGTGTATGCATTAAGTGTGGTTGCTCTCTGACCTGGTGTTTTGATTCGATGTAGGCAATTATCACCTAATGTTTCTGCGTGTGTGACAAACAGAAGGAGCATGCAAAGTATGGATGCACATTTTCAGCAGTGTCCTAATTGATATACAGACCCTCTGAAATCATTAAAAAATATTATTCCTCAATGAAAGCTTCGAAATCTACGACTTTTTAAAGATGATACATAATTTTATACTGACAGGCTTTACTGGAGGACAAATTAGATGAGACTAAAGGCACTTAAAACAAAACCTAATCCATTCTTATATCAACAAAACAGTAGTGTAGTTTTCACATGTCAATCAAGTTGAAGATAAAATTGGGTGTCTCCTGGTGAATGTTTTCATAGTCATGAGTGTAATACAAAAACATCATGACACTCTAATTGGGCATACAAATGTGAGAATATCCGCAAATTATATTAATTACCCTCTATAGAAACATAATACTGTTTTTGTAAGTAATGAGAATACCTTGCAGCTTTTTAGTAGAGGAAGCCCATTAAACTGGTCACTGAGGGAGAGTGCTGTTTAATTGCCAGCTAAGGTTTGTGACATTTGGAGCAGCACATTGAATCTGGCCCAAAGTCCTAAAGGTGTTGTGAGGGACTGAGTAATTACTCTGGTCTCTCCAGGCAACGGCTTTAATAAGACAACTCAGTGATAGAAAGGGAGCACAAGTGCGTGCAGATACACACGCATGCCACACACACACACACACACACACACACACACACACACACACACACACACACACATACACACGCTTATAAAACATTCACAGGGGTTACATAGAAGGCTGGGGTATCACATTTTGTTTGTTTTTGTATTTAGTTGAGATAATTTCAGCAGCTGTGAAGTTTTGATTATTTTTTTTTATCACAGCTTGATGGTGAGTTTGTTATTTTTCATTTACAAACTAGGTTATGTGCACAACTCTTATGTTGAAGGGGGTACTCTTGCAACATATCTTTGGACAGCTAAGATTCTTGTGATATAATTGATGCAGCCACCAACAAACAAACAAACAAACAAAACTCCACTATGAAGCTTCATATTCTTCCACTGATCCATAAAACTCCAAAAATATTATTTCATCAACAAATACCCACAAACTGCTATTGAATTTTATATTAGCCAGCAGACGTGGCTAATTTTCCACGTATTCTCCGTCCGATAGCTCAGTATAAAAATAGAGGCTGCACTCTAACTTTTCAATTGACACCTCATTTGACCCAGTAGGAGCCTCCATGTCCTGTCAACAGTCTACAATAGCCAATGAGAGTCTGGGTCAAAAGACAGTGCCTGCTGATCTTCTTACTTGTGAAGACCAAGCCAGTTTGAACAGATTGCTGCGCCACTTCAAATAGCCAGTGAAATTCAGAAAATGACCATAAGCTGTTTTAATGGATTCCAAAATGCCACAACAAGGAAATTATGTTAATTTCAGTAGTTTGTGGTGTATTGCTTTTTATATGAACTGCTTTATGACTATAGCATGTGTTTTGACTCTATCGAGGCAAAGTTTAGTTTCAAGGAGGGAAAAAAGCACTATGATGTATTAATTATTCAGTTACTCTGAAGCAGGTGTCCCCAAATGGCCTTTTTTTGAAAAAGCCTAGGTATTAAATTAGAAAAACATGTAAAATATTCATAACACTATGGTATCATATTTAAATTTGGACAAGGTAAGGCTAAATGCTGTGGTCCCATTGTGTTTCCCAGGTAATAGATCGCAGCTATAAGTCATCTTCAAAAAAGAAGAAACATAGAAGGTTTTAATATAAAATAAAAACCCTTTACTGATCAAACTTCTGTTATTCAAAGACAATAGCACAATGATTCTGACAGTGTTACCTCTCCTTTCAAAAGCAATCAAATCCATGCATGTTCATTTGTCAACATACGTTTCTGTAATTATATGATTTCTGTGAGAGTATCGTCTGGAATTTATATACACATAACATAACATAACAGGGCAGCACCACAGTTGCCTTAATGGACCACACCCCACTGAGATATGATTTATTTTTTAAATGTTTTCTGTTTCTACTCATGCATAAAGTATTGGTTTTTATTTCCACAGAGTAAAAAAACATCATAAAAGCTCAGAGTAATGTTTGTTTACGCAGCTATTTGTCACAGTTACTGTGTTTAACCTGCTTTCTCAAGCTTACGTGTACATGGTACATGGTCTGCATGCCTTAAATTTCAAAATGCTGTACACTGTAATCATTATGGAATGCAAACTTTTTTTTTGTATAACGTCTTCAATGAAACCTTTTATTTCTGAGAGTGATCAGCACTTATCTGTCTGCATGGTTAGGCTTGTAAACAGCCTGCCGCTCCACCATGTCTGTGCTTACCATGTTTGTACAGTAAATGAGTGGTTCCCTGGCCTTCTCCTCAGGGTTGTTTAGCTTTCAGACCCCTGACAGAGGAAAGAAAAATTCCCTTGGGGGGAACATGAAGCACTACAGGTTGAATGAAATTCTCTCTGAACACTCTGAAGCTCTCTTCATCTCTACAGGCTCTGGGGAAAACAGCAGCAGAAAAATGTTTAAAACAGGATGCTTAATCCAGCAGCACAGAAAAAGCATAGTAGCGTGTGAAGTTTTTTTTTTTTTTACCCAAGAGAGAAAACACTTTAAAAGAGGCCGAACATGATAGGCCAGCATAATGAGCAATCACTGGCTGATATTAGGAAGTTTATTCATAGGGAACCAGTAGAAGATGGCTTAGTGTAGGATGTTATCTTAATGCCACAGCATGATAAATGATGCAGGGAAGATAGTGTTAGGAAATAATTAGGAAATATGTAGTAACACATTTCCCAGCACAGAGAGCAGTAACATATTTTTTGCAGAAAATAGAGTAGGAACAAAAAATGAAACTGTGTGCTCTTGTTGTGTGCTGACAAGAGTAATATGGTCTCCCAAACTGCAGGTATTGTAAACACAGTATTAAATGAAGCTGATGGGATAGCAGGGGACCTTCAGCTCATTTTTTATAATTACCACAGTAAGCATGATATAACATGCTCCAATATCTGTATTGTAGTGAAGTAATAGAACATCACTCACACACAGTGCCATCTAATGATAAGTTATGAGAGTAAGTCCTCCTTAAATGGTCCAGTGGGTGTGTGTGTGTGTGTGTGTGTGTGTGTGTCTGCGTGTAACTTATGGCAGGGTCTCAAACAGGGGCTAGTGGCTCAGTAAATGATGGTGGTGGGGTTGGCTACATCGACTTGGGTCATCACTCCCTGGGTAGCCTGATAGGTAATTCATACACCCCTGCTATATAAGGGGGGTCAGTGCCTTTTCGCCCATTTATCACATATGTCTCTTTCTAAAACCCCCCAACCCTATTAGTTTGCACTCAGGAAAACTGTTGCATTAATACAGAGGGGTGAAGATAACAGTGTCGGGAGATACAAAGCATCCAGTATTTCGCTTTATCCCGAGAATCTTTCCTCTTATTAGCCAAACTATGTCCTCTAGGTGTTGAACCACAGAGCGGTGAGTGTAGAGCTGTAGGTCCGGACAGTGTGCTAATTTGAATTTGCAGGTTTCCTGATGTTCATTTGCAAAGTGGTGTTGCGGAGCTGCACCTTGCTCGGGGTAATCATTAGCACAAGAGGAGGATTTAGTATTCTGCTCAGTTGAGGCACTGACATAGAGGGGTCCCTGGCTTCTGTTTCTATTAGTGTCCAGGCCTGCGGCTGCACGGCCAACACTTCAATAAGTGCTTTCTCAAAGCATGGCCACTTCTCTGCTGCAGCTGCTGCCCTTCTAACTCTCTAGCTTAGGGATAGAAATATGACACGAGAGAACACCCGTAGTAGTCTCATGCCCCACCCCTCTGTCTTTTCTTCTTTACTCCACTCACGATTTCACATCCAATTTTCCCATCGTCCAGTGACGCCCATACCCCTAAGACCCCCATCTACTGCGGGATCACTGGACTCCCCTGTGTGTGTGTGTGTGTGTGTGTACTCTGTTATTGATCAGGGTTGAGTCTGTGGCTTTGGGCTCCTGCTGCTGTTATCACTGCAGTGTGGAAGGTAGGGAGGAGGGAGTGTGGTTCACAGGACTGAGACCTTCAGGGCTGTGTGTGAGAGAGATCTAATGGGACTTAGACTGTGCACAGCATGTTCTCAGGTTGAGTTTTTTCTCTTAGCTCTTATACTTGCAACAACAATTTATTCAAGTAAACTAACCATAATTACAGTCTATTTGGTTGGACAGCTATAAAACTTTCCAGCATGAGAAAGGTAACAAGAGAATACAGGAGGCATAAACAATGAGTGTACTCGGGATTTCTAAAATCGCCCTAATCACAAGTAGGAAAAGGGTGTCTAATGTGATAAAAACAAGACCACTTTTAAATTTGTTTTTCAATTAAAAACTGGTTGTATTAGCAGTTGCATTTTGATTGAGGCAAAATTGGCTTTAAGCGTATTGCTAAAGTATTCCAGTGTTTTGTTCAGAGGGGAAAAAGTGATTTGGAGAGTGAGAAACTGGCCATGTGAGTGAATGTTATTTAACTCATTTAAAGGAGGAGCAGCAGTTGCCTGCAGCAGGAGGACGCAACTCCTGTATTTCACTTAGAGCAAAGTGAAGGTGAACGAAGGAGAATTCCTTCTTATTTTCACCCATTTCTACCTCCTTGATCCACAGTTTCCCTTTACTTTAGTTCTGTGCTCAGTGGGTGTAGATAGGACTCTTATGATGGATTGCACTACGGGTCCTCTTGAGTGAATGCATGTGAATGAGTGGGTGCAGTGTGCGCATGTTCCTCCCTTCCCTCCCTCTCTCCTCCATCTGCCTCTTTTTTCTCCTTTTCCCCAAAGTTCCCTTTGCCACCCGGCTCCATCATTTTCTCTCATTTCAGCTATTTCAGACATATGTGCAGAAATATATGCCGGGACACGCGTATGTACTTATATTCACATATGGTTACACACACGGCCACACTGACACACTTAGTAGAATTGCGTAGCACCGTTCCTTCGTGGCCACTATGATTAATTACTTTTAACAAAGCAAACAGAGTCTTGCTTGTCCGGATCAATCTTTTTCCCCGTCTTGGTGTGAGCCGCTGTCACCAGTAATTGCCAAACTCTGTGTAGTATGAAATGAGGGCCACTTTCACCTCTCTCTGGTCCTAAGCTAACCATAGCCTCAATTTTCTCTGCTTGTGCTCTTGCTCTCTTGGCGCTATGTCCCTCTTCCCATGTCTCTCCACCCTTTTTCCTTGTAAAGCGACATCATCTGTGGGAGATGCAGTGTGCTTTTGAATATAGCTGCGTTGGGGTTATCATGTCATATTTAGGTGATCATATTCTCAAACCCCTAAGCCTTGACTCTTAAGTATGCTGCAGTGTCTCAACAGATGAAAATGTTTTGTCTCCCAAAATCGACCAAGGTATTTGTCACATGCATAAGGTCAGGCTGCTGGTTCAATGGCTGACTGTAACATATTCTCTGCCAGTTTTTTTTTCTTCTTTTTAAAAAAAAACAAGACACTAATCCCTTTGTGGCCTATAAATAACTTTATAGGCTATAACACAAAAATAACTTCAACTTACATCTTGCTATGCCACGAGCTGGTCATGAGTTTACAAAGATTAAAACCTTGTAACATTAAATCACAATTGCTCCTCGTTAATAACAAAACCCGAGAAAGAGCCTTTAAAGAAATGATCCTTTAAGAAGATTGCCTGGTACTTAACACTTACCAGTCTTTCTTAGTTAGAGTTTCCTTTTTGGAGTTCTCAGCTTTCAGAGAAGTCGTAGCTGATGTTTGGCCGTCTTAATATAATCTTTAATATCGGCATTTCCAGTGTGCTTGACCAAAAATGTAATCTTGCAGTGTGTGCAGAATGCAGCAATTTCAATCCTGGTTACTTTACAAAGGAAGGAGTAATGCCTCTCTGTTTCAGCAAGATAGTTAACTGTTGAATAACACACATACAGAAAAATCTTTAGTTTAATTCAGACACGTGGTATTGTGTTTATGATTTTGTATTGGATTAGGGACAGAACACGATAAACGTCTATCTAAACTATAATATTCTAAATATTGTGTTGAAAACTGCAACAGTTTGGTCGTGAAAGTTGAAAACTGGGACATTTTATAGTGTTTTGCAGATATTTGTCAGGAGGAGTCTGAACAAACCCGGGACGTCTGGTGACCGTATGTCATCCTCTTTAACGTATTTTTTTAGAGGAACATAAAACACAAGCCTCATGCTTCTTGCCATCCATGCCTACAAATTAGAATCGCTCTGCCAGGCTGATCAAACATCATTAATCTATTTGTACTATATATTTGTTTCTAAATGAGAAAATTAATACATTCTGCTGCCACGGCCAGCTGGGTGCGGCGAGCCCCATTGATTGTTGGCACCCAAGGTCTGACTCATAGCTCTGAGCAACTGTTTTTATTTGGTTTGTTGTGTGTGTGAGTGCATGTTTTTCTGGCGGTGGATTACTTTTATGTTGAGAGACCAGTTGCCAGAGGAGTTTCAATTAACATGCTTATTTATTTATTTAAAGCGTCCACAGGTGGTAAGGAAACCTGTTCATTTCATCTTATTACTGGACAGGCCATGGAATCACGCAGCATGCATAGAGATAGATATCAAAGCCAGGGTAATACAGCTAACGTGATTAGCAGGCAGACACAATTAATGATGCATGGTGATGGCCAAAGAACGCTGAGGGAACTTGCTGTTTAATGAGCTAACAGAGACTGTGCAGATGTGTTACAGGACCACTCAGTGTTATCAGAGGCTGATACCTCCTTTCACTAGAACTCTGCCAATTAGCTCTTTTATGGGAGTTGACTATAGAATTTCAGGCTAAAATAGTGAGTAATTGTTGCTAAAATGTGCATTACTAGCATTGTGGTTGTTAAAATATGCAGTGCTGTGCATGTTTTTTCCCCTCTGTGGGTGTGACATATCTCCCGTGAAAATGTTAGTACTGTTCAGCTCAACTACATCTGGGATTGACTGATAATTCTCAATAGGAAAGCAGCTCTGAGAACTAGTCTCCTTATTAATAATGAAAAATCCACACTGGTCCACCCATAATCTCACCTTTTTTCAGCTTCTGATATTTTCCTTGGCCCGGCAATGTGCCAGAGCATGTCATATATATGATAAGTAGAGGAGCCTACCCGCATGGGACTCATCACACACTTAAATTGGTGCAGCATGAAGTTCATATTGCAGCGTGGCCGAGGGGGAATTAGCGAGTCTATATATAAACCCCCATCGCATGTGTTGTGAATTAAAGTGCATTTATCTGGTAATCGCTTGGGAGATCTCCGCGTGCACAAGCATGGTGAAGCAGTGGCGCTGCAGCCACAGCAGCCCAGTATACTGATGCTGCTGGTTCGCTGGAAGATGGGAAGGAGAAACAGGTCATATACAATAAAGAGCTCTGATAGCCTGGATGGCAGTAGACATGTACAGTACACGAGGAAGGAATAACAAGCGGCATCTCTGTGCCTCCTTCATGTGCTAACCTTTGTCTCTCTCTCTCACCCTTTTCCCCTTTTTTTTCCACATCCTCCTTATTTTAAGTATACATCTAACCCTTTGGGCTCCATCACCATTGTCTTTCCTCACCCTGCCCTATGCTCTCTCCGGTCCTCTCAGCCTCTCAGCGCCTTATCTGTGATTCAGCTTGCCTTTACTCAATCATGTATGACTCCTTACTAGCAGAATCAAAAGCAGTGGGGCTCATGCCATGCTTTTCATTAGAGCTCTCCATAAAGGCTGACTGTGAATCTTTTGAAGTATTGCAGGGCAGCTCTGGAGAAGCCACACTGTCAGGCAGCCTGTGCTGCTGACTCTTGTTTGATGAAGCAACTTCCCACCAAGGCAAGAGCAACCTAATGAACCCAACGCAAGTGCTGACACTGACAAGGAGCTGTGTCTACTGTTTGAGGGGGGGTAATGACTTGGTGGACTTAACTCAGCAAGCAATGATAACCAACCCCAAAAAACATCTCAGACTCACAAATGCTTCTTCCACTTGGCAGCTGATTTTTCACACCTCAGAAAACTCCAGTTTGAACCGCTTTCATTTTGCACTGGCTAAATGGTTTGTGAATAGGATGTTGCATTTTGCAGTATCTCCAGTGGGAGACAAAGACTGATACATCAGTCAAGATGGCAGCAGTGTGTGAGATGTGAAGCTTGGAGTGTCATGGTTTGAAGAGGTGTTGAGAGAAGGTCAGTTGGACATGACTGCCCATCCTAATAGCTAATGGAGATGCCTGGTTTCCCATGTTGAGAACATGTGTCTCTCAGCCAGTGTTTACTAAATGGAGGGTATTTTTCAGCCATGCTTGAGTTCACTGTCAAAGCCAATTAAGGGAGTACAAATGAAGATAGAGGATGTGAAGCCTCGGGCCAGGAGAGTACAGCACCCGGGCCAAGTAGCCTCTTCTGTCGCCATTGTGGGGTTAAACACATCAGGGGAACATATGGTCGGGGCTGTTTATTTAATTTACACTGGCTATAAATAATCGGAATCTAAACTTTGTATTTTAGAAAGTGAATTTTTGACCTTGTAAAAGCTTATTTGTCACACTTTTAAATGTAATAATTGAATAGATGGTTGAATAGTTGTTGTGACGATAAGATGTGAATGATTCAGTGGAAGAATACATTCTGTAAAATTTAAGTCTTGTAGGTACTTTCTAATAAAACCTTGCATGATCACCTCTCGTCAAGTTGGGGTGGAAAGCTCTTCTGCAGCCTAGAGTTTGCTCCCTTTTTCGGGTCACCATCTGGCCTTGATTGATTAAAGCTCCTTTAAGTAATTAATGCCTACTTTAATTGAGAGTCAGCCCCTGTGGCTGTGGGGTTCGTGTGCAATGCTCAGGCAGAGCAGAGCCAAGGATCTAGTTGAGAGGGGCATGGAAATCTGTTTAGCACCCTGACCCTCTCAGCCTCACATCTCAAGACTCTTAAGATGCTAATAAGAATGCAAGTATGCTAGCTGCATCCATGTGACAAATCGGGCTATAAATCATAGTGGTAGAGTGTGACATGGTTTTTCTAACATTAGAATTCACATGCTTGGAATGAGCCAGAGGCATATTGCCATTATATCTTCTGGTTTATCTCTTTTCCATTGGTCTATTTCCTTTGTGAAACCATCAGTTATGGTGGACATGCACGTAGCGGAAAGAAAATTGAATTCCTTCTGCCAAACAGTGTATTGTGACAGCATGCCACTGCACGACCCCACAGCTTGCCACTATTGTGCTGTTTCATCCTTTTCGTGATAAATGAGCAATATCAGTTTTTCCCTTCTGTTTCACTTTGACTGTCACAATGGATGTGCACCAAATGACACTTCCACCATCACAAGCCTTGACCTTCTTTATTGAAGGTTCTCTTTGTCTTTTGATAATTGTTTTGAGAAAACGTGAAACCATCCCCCAGCCAGATAATGCGAGACACAGTGAATGCAGAGTGCTCAGCATTGATTGCACATACCTGACTATGACCTTTTCCAATTTGAAGTCCTGCGCTGGCTGCCAGTTTGATGTGAGCCAGCTAATCGATGCCTTGTAGCCGTGAGAGAGTACTACAATGTGTCTCACACTGAAGCCTCTACCAGCCAACCTGGCTTTTACGTGGGTCTTATTGTTGCCACTCACTGAATAATGATACATTTACCCTTTAATTGCTGGCTCTACAAAGAATGATCAGTTTAGTTTGCTCTCATTAAAGCCATCTAATCTAATGGGCTAATTAAGGGCTTTGGATGGAACAGCAATCACCAGAGTCTACGCCCTTAGGGAGGAATACATCAATGGATCATAAATATTTTACTGCGTCTACCTACGTGCAGATTGTAAGGTGCCTCAATTTGACTTGCATAAGTGCTTAACATGCACCTTTCGAAGTGGCTTATGTTGTTAACATAAAATCACTTTAAATTTGACCGGAGATGTTCTACAAGTGCCTCCCAAGTCAGCCTATAAGGCAAAATAAAATCCTGAAAAAGCAACATTTTACATTGATTAGCTGGATTAATACAGCAATCTTTCTCTCAGGGTGAAGAAAAATGAGTTGTACACTGGTTACACACACACTGGGACATATACACACATTTGATCGATGTAGGTCAGGGGTGTTGTGCTGGTTGAAGGTTTGGTATTATTAGATTGGGGAGATGGTAATAGACAGACAGCTGTGTCATGATTGTATCCTTGTGACCCCGGGGCCAGAGGTGTATGTTTGGCCTGAGGCAAAGGGTGTAATTCCCCTACCACCACCCCTGTGAGGACCGACCTCAGACCTCTTCAGTCCTGGGGGAGAGAGATGAGTACCTGAAGGGAGACACAGGGAGATAGAGAGAAACTCATGGATTTGGCTTCAGAAATAGATTAAATTAAGTGCAGGCTCCATTGTGCTGTTCTGTGGCTTTCAGCTTGTCAAGTTGAAGGGCAGAAGGCCCAAAGCAGCAATCATTCGATTTCACTTCTTTTTTTTTCTTTTGCTGTTCTCCCAACTAATTTGTCATGGCCGACAGTTATCCCTGGATATTAAATTAAGCAGTTGACATTTTGTGTACCCTGCGAATCGACTATGTCACCTTGAAAGTGTAGCGGCAGAGATGTGCGAAGGATGGCGGAGGCGCACGTCTGAAACCCTGGTCGACACATGACATTTTTGGGTCACATTGGAAACCAGGCAACGGCACCTATAGTGAAAGAGCCTAGAAACTGAGGGAAGAAAGGCAGCAATCCCTTTGTTCCTGTTACACCATTAGTTAATCTGATCCCAGCGTCCTGGCCTGTGTGGAAAGCTGATTTCAAGTAATACATGTTTGGTGGAGACAGATGGGTGGTTTTCTTGAGGAGTTATTGATGTATTTTCTTCAGTTTGTATTAGTGTGTATGTATGCAGTGTATTTGTAGCCTGCTGTCCCTATTTGATGGTCTGATTTGGGTTCCATTATGGTACCAGCAGGCGTTCTGTTCAGAGTCGTCGCATTGGCACCAACTGCCCTGTGGGTGATCAGAAAACCATCTGCAGCAGGCGTGTCCTAAACACACTACAGCAGTGAAGGGTGTGGCACGGTCTAAACGGAGCTTACGCAGCTTCTATTGATTTCCACATTTGAGAGCATCTCTATTATTGCTGATCACCGATCAGCGCACAGCAAGCCCCACAAGGCCTTAGGCTACTGGAACACAGCTGGAGCAGTCGGTTCAATGACAGGCTGCCTATTGTGGGTGAGGAGTTATGCTGCTTGTTTAGAGAGGCATCATTGTGGTTGAGATTTTACAACTCCCAATGTGTGGCAGAAAACAGCTTCCACTGTCGGGCGGGTTTCCAGCTCCAGTGCCCTTGATCCAAAGCTTGTACAGATTACCTTGGCAATTTGATTTCTTGCTGAAAATGACAGATTCGGGATAGGGTAAACACGTCGATTTGGCATCCAGTAAGCATTTTGTCTTGGAAACACTACATACCATACCAGTCAAAAGTTGGGATACACCTTCCCATTCACTTGAGGAAGAAAATGTGTCCAAACATTTGACTGGTTCTGTACATCTCATTCTACAATGAGAAACTCAAACTAACTAACCTTAGTTAGTACCTAAGGTACATGTTGGCTCGTCAAAATATCAATGACCTATTGATGGCTGTTGAAGATGGTATGTTTTTGTCTGCACCCATTCTGTTTTATTTGCGTGATGTTTAACTTTATACAAATATTTGTATCAAGCAGGTTGCTGAGTGTATACATACAGTAGGTCTACCTTACAATATGCCAAATCATCCTCATGTTGTTGGTTTAACAGTACTGGTAGTTGAAAACTATATTTAATAGGATTCTTTGGTTAAGCGTGTAAAGCCCAGATTGTGAAAAAGGATAGACAAGTGCAAACACAGACAAGCTCATCCAGGCCCCTGGGGTTACAGTGTACTGAAGAGGAGCCTGAGAAAGGGACAAGGACATATGCTGAGGCATTAATCTGCTAATAGAAAAGAAGCATCTAACAGCTGGTCTTAGGCCAAACTCCCAATCGTAATCTTGTCAATTTTCTGTTCAGCTGCCCTGACTTTGGGCTTTATTGTGAACAACAGAGCTGTCACTGAAAGAAAATTGTCCATGTTTCATTGTAAGTGTCTTGTTAGCGAGAAAGCGAGCGTATGTCACTGTGGTGTGCATGAGCTTGTTGGTGCATATGTGTGCAGAGAATGTTGGTTCCCTACAGTATTTAGCACAGTGTACCAGAGTGAATAACTTTTTTTTTTGCATCATTTCCCTCTTCCTCCTAAGCATAAAAAACATGAATATTTAAAACTACATCAAACAAGCATTCATGAAATATTAAAATGTTCGAGAAACAAGAAAAGCTTTTATCCTCTCTTTTATTCGGAGGTCTTCTCGAGCCCCCCCTCCCTCCCCTTTGCTCATACGCATACTCAAAAACACACATGTACCGATGCACATGCGCATTAGAGCTCCCAGAATTTACCCACGGGTAAGAACGACAAACCTTCCCACTCGATTCACTCTTCTGAAGCATCAGCACATTGCTGCATTAAATAGAGGGAGGCAAAGATGCAGGAAGGTTCAATAATTCACCCCGGATTGAATTTCAGGCCAAACACATTATTAGAAATCTTGGTTTGTGGATGTCATGTTGTACAAGATGCCTAACAAATGCATCCCATTTCAAGAGGGCCTGTGTTCTTTGAAAACTTTGCCTTCAGAGGATTCATTCTCTAATGTGCATCCTGTTTGGAGAGATGTTTTTGGCTGAAGGATTAAGCCCTGAATTGTGCCTTTCAGTGGACGTAATGGTGTATGTTGACATGGCAGTGTAAATCTGTGGAGCCCTCCCTTTCCCTCCACGCTCTCTCTCCTTCTCCATCTCCATCTCTCAATTTTTCACTCTGTCTGGCTAAGAGCTAAAGGCTGTGCTAATCACTGTAGCAGCAGCTTTAAGCAGATGCTGCTGTGTTTTTAGAAAAGATCCTGTTAAGCGTGAATTTAAAAAATGTTGTGTAGGGGTAAAATCTTGCCCTCCCCTCTACCAGAATGCTTCATTAAAATAGCATAGCCAACCTGTTGGTGTTATTTCTGTAGCATGGTCCTCTTGTGCTCCTCTGCGCTCTCACTTAAATAAACCAGTTTCAACCCCTCATCAGTATCACTGACTGTCAGTATTGTCTTGAATTAGTATTCAGCTACTGTAATGTAAATTCAAGTGAAGTCTGTTTTATGAGCAGCATTGGTTGAATTAACTTGTTGGATTATGCAAAGGCTGAGGTTATATTGTGTGTATGTCTTGCCACATGATATTTTTTGAAGGCAGAGGGAGATTAATTGAAGAAAAAAATCCTGTAAGGCTGTACGGCACATTGATTCTGTCATTTTTGCCGTGGCGCTTTCGTTTATGCATTTATTCCTGTGCTTGTCTTTGCTGTATTTTAATGTAGTCTCTGAAGAGCCTTGTCTTTCAACTGTATGCAGGACAGGATCGGGTAAAATAAAAGGATTAAAGAAGATGGCAATTTTTGTTTGAAGCAACCCTTATTTTATTCATCTTCTGTCTCGTCCTCTTTCTGTGGTCATCTCAGTCAGGGCACGCTTCTAGAAAGAATAAAAGAAAGATCTCAGAGAGAGCAGATATATTGTAGGCTAAATCTAATCAAAGGGAGAAGTGCTTTTAAATGTCTTTTGTTCCCCTGGGCGAAACGTTTGTGGGCCTCTCTGCTCTCTCCAGTGCGTTCTGCCCAAACTCCACCACTAGATGCAATTAATATTGAACGGATACCCTGGCCTGCACTCCCCTCATATAATAACAGTGTTAGAACAAAGGTTAATGCTTCGAATCTAATCTCTGTCCTCGTCATTTTCGGTGGAGTTGTGATGCAAGCAGAGGGAGGTAGTAATGTTGAGGGGGGCAGCAGGTCTGGAAAGAGATTGGTAGTCAGTGGGGGGGCTCGGACGGAAGCAAAATTAATTACTGGTCTCTATAAATTCGATGTCATGTCTCATTTTCTCTAATCCTCCCCGCCTTTCTCACTTCCTAGCAGTGCTAACAGAGAAGCTTGGGAAGACTAATGAAAAGGCCTCTTAGATGCTAATGGCAAATTAGCCCTCGTGTCACTTTTGGAAGCTGTGAGTGGAGTGACTGCCTACTCAGTGAGGAGGTGGCCAGACGGCAGCCTAGACTGCTGCTGCCCCACACACAAGCACAAACGCATAAAAACACCAGTGAAACAAAGGATAGGCCTCTTAACATGACAGACAGTTTAAATTTCAGACAAAGTCTGTTGTTCCTGTGCCTTACACAGTGCTTATATCTCATTTTCCCCCATGCTTTCCTGCTGTAATTGTGTGTTTCTGACACACAAGCCCAGATATGACTATTCTGAGAGACAGTTTGCTGGCTCTTGGGGGGATTTAGTGGTTTGGCGAGTAAATAATGAGCTGGATCTTGTTCCATCTCTCTTTTCTGCTGTTGTTAGACTGGACCAGAGTCAGGTTTAACAACTCACTAGGATTAATGTCTGATCAGGCACGAGACACAAACATACTGAGTCACAAACTTGCCTGAATAAAACATCTTTTTTCTCTGGTGATTCCAAACAGACTTAAAAAAAAACACTTATTGATAGAGCTTTGGATCCTAGAGACAGCGTCTGTTTTAGTTTTCAATCTGCAAAAATGTTCCAAAACATTTGAGACTCTCATAGAAAGATACAGTATGTCAGCAGTCACACGCAGTTTGTGTTTCACTGGGGCTGAATTATTATTTTCTTAACTTTCTCAGTTCTGTGAAAAAAATGACTGGATGACAAATGGAGTTAATTTTGGTCTGCTTGAAGAGCCATTCACATATCCAGGACAGGACACAACTGCACATTTGATGTAAAATTACAGCAAAAACAAATTTCAGCCTGTTGTGTTATCATTTACAACTGCTCTCTGAAAAAGGGAATGCACAATCTTATGTATTGATGGGTGTGTTTTTTTTTTATTGAGCTACAGTACAGACTGACTCCACTAGCTCCCTAATCCTTTTTCTCATTCTCCTTTTTCTCTGTCTTTACTTTTTTCTCCAACACAGCCAAAGAAATCCCAGTGCTCTACTTGTGTGCAGTTCACTCCCGCAGCAAACAGAAGAAAAAAATATTGAAAATAAAAACAATAGTTGCTCCTGAGAAGGCAGGCAGCCAGACTGTAACATGTGCATTTATGTAAAACTTATAATCCAATTAACAAGTACAAAAAAATCCAGTGATCACTCTATTATGGGAATACAAAAGAGAGAGGTGCCATGTTCTGAAAACTGCTCATGTGGAAAAAATGCAAATGGCGTGAAATGAGTGTGTCTGGTAATGTGTTTGTAGAGAGCCCCATGCCATGGCACTAGACTGCAAGACTGATGACTGTGTCTCTTACCTCTCCCCCTCTACAGGCATACTTCCGACAGGGTGTTGCCCTTCAGTACCTTGGTCGCCATGCCGACGCACTGGCCGCCTTCGCCTCTGGGCTGGCCCAAGACCCCAAAAGTCTACAGCTATTGGTGGGCATGGTAGAAGCCGCCATGAAGTCACCTTTACGAGGTAAGAATTTTTGTGTCTGGTTTTGTAGTTCTGTGTGTCCTGACAAAGTTTTAAGGGATGCAGCGATGTACTGATCTCACTATTCCCTGCACTTTAAAATGTCAGAGTTTTGTAACTGTTCTCCCTCTCAAAAAAGGGACATTATAGTATGTTATTTTTCTATGAACAATGGTATTACTGTGAGGACAATTAAACAAAACTATACAATTGTGTTTAAAATAAATGTCCATAGGCGCAACCAGCTGACTGCAGGCGGAAGTTCTACAGCAGAACCAAAACAAACCCGGGGCTCTACTGTAGCTTAAAATGCTCAACAAGTTCATGTTATTCACCAAAACGCCATAAATTGTCAATGTGAGAGTCTACAGTATAAAGAACAGCCAGGGGGTGTTCAAGAAGACAGATCACCAGTTTATAAAACTTGCTGAAGAAAAGTTGCTTCTAAAAGATCCAACACGTCAAACGTAATAGAAGATCTTTGAGATCACCATCCACCCATACATGTTCAAGTGGAGGTTTTACAGTAAGTAATAACTAAAAAAACTAAAAAACTAAAAGATCGTTATTTTAGTGGCAAGATGCCTAATGAAACACTGAATTGTTATGTATGTAAATATTAAAAGTGTCACTTAAAATCAACTAAGTAGTTAAGAGTTGGGCTTTCAGTGCAACATAAACCAGGAAAAAGAGCATTGCGCCGTTTATAAATGAACACTCACGAGAACAGCATGTAATTCCCTCAAGAGCTTCAGTGCGACCACTTACATCCTGTTGCTTCCTCCCATCTGTGTTGAGTAAACACTGGTATGGTAGATGTAAAAGACTAACTTAACATTGGGATTTTGTAGACTTCCAACACTATCCCCTGGAGTCTAATTAACTGCATTTCAGTGATAGTAACACCTGCTTAAGAGATGTTCTCAATTCCTTTCTTTCATTTTTACTAATACTGAAAAAAGAAAAAAAACAATCGTCAACAGGATTTTCTCATGACAGGTGTAAAATTTGATTAATTATTAAAAAATGAATGAATTAAATTAGGCATGGATGACAGTTGTTGATAAAAACACGTCACTTTATTACCTACATTAATAATATTTTGCCCTAGGGAATCAATAAACATCATCTTATTCTTATATTAATAATAATTAGTATTATTCAAATTACTATATTTAGATATTTGATTTCAACTTAAATCATTACTGCAGTGTCCATTTCAAGTTCAGCTTGACATGTATTATTTATTTTCATTTTCTTATTCACACCTCTGTTACTGCTTCAGGTTGACTGACTGCTGCAGAATCCTTGTTGAGATGTGTGTCTTATTCCTCTGAAAAACATAACATGCTCATACCATTTTATCCATCCGCAGTATAATGAAATAAATTCATGCATAATAATCATGAAGCTTTTTCTCTCAGGTTATAACCATCCCATCAAAATCTATAATTGTTCCATCACTAGTCTGGGTGCTTCACCATCTCCACATGTTCTGTCCTACAGCTGCCTAAAAGCTCTCTGAGATAATCCTCACACTCAGTCAGTCAATAAGCGTGTTGGGGTGACTTTACCTGTCAGTTTTTCCCCCTTCTTTAGGCAGGCCATCTCTCTATCTGTCCCTCTCTCTGTCTTTGTGACTGACTGTTGGTGTCAAGTGCTTACCTCCGGACTCTGTGGTCTGATGCCTGCAGTTTCAGCATATCTTATTGTCAGTCAGGCTGATCACACACACAGATAGCCTGTTATCTTAATGAGCATCCAACACTAATACCATTGTCTGTGTCTGCCCCTGAGTAAGCCTTTTTCCTAAAGCTGAGTGGATTTATAAGCAGTGTATTCAAACCAAGATTGGTACTAAAATGTGTGTTTTCTGTTATACATTATTATCTGTTGTATCAGCCGAATGTAGTGACCTTATTGTCCATGAGTAATCAGTGTAGGCCAGCCTAATGAACCTCAAAACAACCCTGGCAGCAATTTTGCTTCAAATGACCACTGCAGAGGATTTAATATGCCTTAGATCTGTATGGCACTGGCTGCCAACATGGACTGAGTCATCCTGCAGTCCTGCTTTGTCATCACCTCTTTTCCAAACTGCTCTGAAAACACAGCCTGTGAATAAATGTGGCCTTGTTTAACAATCCAAAATTTACTGAACTGTACAATGAGATCAGCGACTCTGAATGGCTTTGCTCGGTGAGAAATCAGGTTTTCTTTGATTGAATACATTGCTCCTCTGAATATTCGTGTGCAAATGCAGAAGAAAAAAAATCTTGCAAAGAGAATAAAGAATGGAGAGCCCATCTGAGCGAAATTGAGTATATAAGCTTGTCACTGGAACCAAACAAGAAAATGGTTTGGGTGCAAGCCCAGACTCAAGCACCATGGACCAGAATTGGTCCTCTCAGTAGGGGAAGACCAACATTTAGCCCAAGCCATTTAAGCTCTTAATTGTTTACCCTATTTCCCACAGTGCCAGGCAACCAGCAGAGGACCTAATCCAAGGTGTGTTGAGGAGAGGTAGCTAGGTCAAAGGATTAAGAGCAATGATCCTCTCAGAGGGGCTCCTGGCACAGGGGGACGATAATCAATGTTACGCCAGCAAACAGGGAGGATAATCAGTGTAACTCAGCCAAAGTCCCCTGATAAGTGAAAGGTAGGCGAGCGTTGCTTTCTCCTTGAAGTCGGAGGAGCGCATTCCTGCCAGCCTTGTTTATTGGCCTCATAGCACACCAGTCCCAGGGTTTAGCTGGCGGATTACCTCAACCACCAATTTAATTTGAGTTGAGAACACCAAGGCTTTCACCACATCTACTCCAAAACATTTACACCAACACCTGGAACAAGTGGTTTCACTTTAAACCATAAATGTGCCTTGTGAAGTGTGCACACATTAGGCCATTATACTGAACTGGGTTTCCACCTCCTTGTTGTGGTTTGTAACAACATTGTAATAAAACAAAAAAAGTAATACAATTGTAATTATGCTTAAATCTCTTATAGTGTTTCTGTAAACACAACATTGTTCACATCTGTGTATGAACTCAATGTGGCTGCCATATTGCCAAGACAAAACTGATTTAATCTAGTGGTGATTGTAGTGTTCAGTTTATCTTAGTCATTTATCTTACCACAGACATCTTGACACACTGTGATGTTTTCAGTCCTCCCAAACTACCTTTTATGTTTGTTGTTTTTTGCCACAGAGCAATGAAATCCAGCATGAAATTGAGATGAAAGTATCAAGGCATGTGTCTTCAAGGACACAGTGTGTAATGAATTCATCAAAGCTTGCTTTGTTTCCGCTGCACATTAAATATCATATGTATAATTCCCCAGTTCTTAATGAGTCAAATAGTATTCAGCCTGCTCTCTTTGACACACACATATCAGACTATGGTCATTTTTGAGTAAAATTACATACACTTACTTAATAATTTCCTGGAGACTTACCCTAACCCTAACCATGACTACTATTTACCTAACCCTAATCCTTACCATAATCTTAACCACTGCATTTTTTTGCTATTGGGGACATGGCTTTTGTCCCCAGTTGACCAGCCGTCCCTAATTAAGTGGTACTAAGTATATGACAGACCACACATCACACGCACACTGCAACAACAATGGGCTCACACACAGGTGAAAACTAGAGCAGTCTCGCCCCCCTCTGTTTACTTTATCAATATCTCTAAGTTTGCTACTTTTGATCATCCTGTCAGAAAGTTCAAGTCCAAAAGCAGCACTGTATGCATGTAATCACATGGATAATAGCCTTACTATTCATCCTGCTCCAGTTCTGCCTCTCATTCAGCTGGTTGGGGCCAGAGGGAGTGCAAAGGGTCCATTAGCCATTAATTATTGGATTGTTTCCACAAATGCTAACTAAAAAGGGCTTATCACTTGAAGATCCCTCCAGATGAACCATTGAACGAATGGTTTCACACCATGGCAGCTATTGACCTCAACTGGATCATTTGCCATTTAAATGATTGACCTTCAACTGGAGCATCTAGGCACTTAGTTCATTATCATCTGCCCTGCTGAGGTGCCTTTGAGCAACATTCCTTTGATTCTTGAACACTACGAGCAACTGAGGGGCTGCTGTGTAATATGCTTTGAGATATAATAGAGATTGTTTTAATACAGCTCAGATTATTACTAAAAAGATCAGGACTAGGTATTGAACTTCAATATTTGTATGGCATTGACCAACTTACTTCAATACTACAGAGTATCAAAAAAGGTTCTTGTCATTCAATACCAAATTTTGTCTGGAATATGTGACTGTAGTTTCCAAAGCAGCCATTCACCAGCTGCCAAATCACTGCAGTTGTGATGCCAAACAATAGGCAGTATCATCATCTTTGATATTTTATTACAGATTAATCTTGTCTTCAGGTTACAGGTCTTGGTCTAACCTAACCTCAACTTGCTACGTTTTGAGCTGTTAACAGACAATATACTACACAAAACAACTGTCATCAAGCAAAATGATAACACCATACTAATCTTAACTAGCTGTACAGAGACACTACACACACTTTCTCTTTAAAACTAAGCACATGCTGGGTGCCACTTCCAAAATTCAATTTTTTTTTTTTTTTAGCTTGATGGCATGAAACTGTTTTTATGAAACACCAAGGAGCTGAACAATAGAACTAAAGATTTGTACTGTTATGATTTTGTAAAATTGGTATTGAAAAAGTATTGTTAAGGAGCCAATATTGAAGTCAAGGTGTTGGTACCCAGTCCCTTAATAGGGCAAAACCAACAAAACATTGATCCTACTAACAAATGTCTGTGTAACCAAAGTCTGATACAGTTGTAGACACATTGTTGATCAAGAACTTTTAAACACATCAGTTAGCCACATCATTGCAGTGGGTGACATTTTCCCTCATTACAATGAACACGGACACTATACTTTAATCACTATCATGCTGCTGTAAGTACTCATTAGTACACCAAATCAATGGCTGAAAAAACCGAGTCTCATTACACTACAGTGCCAAGCTGTTTAAAGAAATATTTAGCTTTAAAAAAAAAATTGTGAACCCTTTTTAAACATTTATGTCTTCAGTAGAAATGAGCTTGGAGCTGAGTGCCACAAATTGGCTGGGGAGGGTATTGAGAGACAGACTAAAGCATTGTTGGTTTTGGTATTTTCAAGGGATTTGTTGACAATACCAATAGAGAATATCACCAACTTTTTAAAGGTTGTACATAATATTTTTTATCTTTCCTCACCATAAACACACATTAACACATGGAATCCAGCTGATGACAGAATTTTATAATAATTGTAATTTGATACATTGACATTGTATAATAGTAGCTTAATATATTGAATCCAAATTTACTGGAAAAACCACTATGCATGGTTTCAAACTGATAATACATCCTAGGAATAGAGTGAGTTATATTTTTACCTACATTACAGAAAAGACAGAATGGGAGATATGCATTTCAAGTATGCTTCCATTACAGAAAGGTGTGGCCCTAGCTGCAAAAGCAACATTTAAAAGGCCTCTCACACAAGACAAAAAAACAGGAGGAGGCGAAATGAGTCTCTGTTATCTGTGCATGTCAATGAAGTAGAGGTTGTAATTCTTGCTTCATATCTTGATACAAGGCCCAGTAAACACTTGAGCTTTAGGATTTGGTTTTGTTTGTGTGTGTGTGTGTTTGTATGTGTGTAGCAACGCTCTCAGATGTTGTCATAACTATTTGCTTGTGAATGCAGCAGCCATGACACCTTTTAAAAAAAGGATTCTCTCAGTGTTTGATTTATGACTCAGCTCTCAGTGTCACTCTGAAGGCAATTACAAGCTATGAATGGATATTATATGCACGCACTGTCTCTGTAAGCACGACATTCTGCCAAGTGCTGCAACAGAAGCGATGCTCATGAAAGAGCATCATCAGTTATGCTTTTGAGTGCTTGTGTGGGGATGCATCTCATATTGTATGAGTGTGTGTGTGTGTGTGTGTGTGTGTGTGTGTGTGTGTGTGTGTGTGTGTGTGTGTTTTGAGGTGAATCAGCATCTGTGTGGGTTTCCAGGAACTATTGAGTGTGTTGAGATATTGTGATCATGTGCTTGTGCCTGAATATTTGTCTAAACAAATGAAAGTTACACTTGAAAGCTTAGTGATGAAATGCAGCCATACAGAGCTAGTTTATACATGACTAGTAACACCATACAGTCTTCTGTAAGTGCTTTGACCTAATTAGTAGCAACTCGGCTCAAAATATGTGCAGAATATGTACAGGGCCATGACAATTATCATCCCCCAGACAGACTCCTATACATGAATACAAATATACACTTAAATTCACAAATACATCAATAAACACAAAGATACTTGCACACACTTGGGCGTGCCTCCCTTGCCCCCCCTCATCCTGCTGTTCGATGCTGGTGTCTGCCAGAGGGCTTTGTAATCTGGAGAGGCTGTGGATCCCGAATCCCGCGCGGCCCACCATTGATTTATGTCATTGTGTGCATTTTCAGCCTCTTCAAAGGTCACCTTGTGTGTCTCCTTTGCTCTGCATTCCTCTGCTGCTGCTACTGTTGTGCATTAGCAGCATTAGTTTCCCCATCACTCTTTAAACTCCATCTCAAAACCCCACTTAGACCTCTCTGTTTTCTCAAACAACCATATCGACTGACACGAAGAGAAGCAGGCAGAAGTATAATTTCTCTGTGTGGTTTGTAAAGACAGTTGCCCACAATGGTCTAAACTTGTGCCATTTTTATGCAGCGCTGTTAGAAATTGCCTGAGATTACCCCAGTCAGAGTGGAAGGAGCAGAAAATGGCTCATATGTTGAGTTATTGTCAAATTGTCAGTGAAAGCCGTCACTCAGCCAAGCTACAGGCTATGCTTATCCAGGCAGACAAAACATAACCATTACTGGAGAAAAGTGGAATCTGAATTCAGACAGCAGTCATGTTTGTTAGAGTGGGTAAACGCGTAGTACAGTTACCACAATCAACGTCACATATTGTTGTCAGTCACCATGTCAACACAAGGTTATATTTTGGCATTTTTTCTAGTCTGTTTCTAATCTCTGTCTTACTCATGTCCCTCCTGCACAGAATCTTTAGAGCCCACCTATCAACAGCTGCAAAAGATGAAGCTGGACAAAAGTCCCTTTGTGGTGGTGTCTGTGATTGGCCAGGAGCTGCTGACAGCCAGCCACCACACAGCCTCTGTTGTGGTACTGGAAGCAGCTTTGAAGATCGGCACATGCAGCCTCAAGCTCCGCGGCTCCGTCTTCTCGGCCCTCAGCAGCGCCCACTGGTCCCTGGGCAACACCGAGAAGAGCACCGGCTACATGCAGCAAGACTTGGAGGTGGCCAAGACCTTAGGTAAGAGGCCTGTGGATCATGGAAGAGAATATGCCATCAACCAATGATCATTTTCTTTGTTTATTGTGTTGATTATTTTTTATTATATATTTAGTCTATAAAATGTCTGACAGTGAAATATGTATAACACTGTGTCCCAGAACCTAAGGTGACATCTTAATTCTTCCAGTCAACTGTTGAAAAATTGAGATTTTCAGTGATATAAAACAGACAAAAGTTGCAAATCATCAACCTCAAACGTTTGGCATTTTGCTTGAATTCTAACTAAATATCAATACACATGCACATATATTTAGCCATGCTACTCACATAGCTTGAATGATGGGAATATATTTTGTTCTGTCCACCACTTTGGTCTAGACTGAAACGTATATAATATATCTTTTTGATGGATTGCCAGGAAAATTTGTTCAGATGTTCATGTGCCCATACAGTCCTACTGACTTTTATGATCCCCTGATTTTTTATGTAGCGTCACTTTTAGGTTCACATTTGTGGTTTCGAGTAAAATGTCTCGACAGCTGTTGGATGGATTGCCATAAAATTTGGTACAGACATGAATAACATTTTGATAACTTTGGTGTGATCCCAACTTTTTCAGAACACACCATCATCAGGTCAGAATTTTTTGTTTGTCCAAAACTTTGTTTTATGAACAAATGCTCACACAACGAATGACATTCCCATTAGTGTAATGTCTAAAACCTGCTAAAACTGTACACTGAGATGGAAAACAGGGTAGGAAAAAAAACATGCTAAACATCAGCAGCATGTTAGCATTGTCATTGTGAGCATGTCAGCATACAGCATGTTAGCACAGCCTGATAGAGCTATTGCTGTAGACTCTTAGTTGTCTTGTTCTTGTGTACCTTGATTACAGTGGGTTAGCAGTACATTTCCCTTGCAGTCTTTAAGGGAAGGTTAAATCTGAAACACATTGACACATTCAAAACTGAATGTTGCTTGCTGTAACGATAGACTATAGTATGGGTCTTAATATAGGAGGAGAGGGTTGAAAAGAGACAGTATTGGAAGGAAAAAAATGAAAACAGAGAGTAGCACAGACTGGCTCCACTATTCTCACCCCCACACAGTTTGACACATGACTGGGCAGAGCAGCTGGAGATAAGGAGCTGTGGTTCTCAGGTGGAGCACAGAGACTTGTGCTTTACTTTGGCCCTGTCTGTGGGGCCTCTCTGTCAGGCAGAAATAATAAGGCTTTCCCCTCTCAACCTCTGGAGCATTGAGATCAACAGTACCAGCTGTCAGGGGAACCGCTCTACTGTGGAGAACTTATAACGGCCACTTTCCCTTTTAAGGGTGCAGTGGCATGTCAGTAACATAGATGTGGTTCATCACACCGCTGTTCAACAGTGGCGGTGGGATGATGCGAAATAAACACCAGTTGCTTTGTAACCACATAGGCTCTACTGTAAATATTCTTTGTTGGCTCTTTTTATTCCTCTTCCAATTTTTTCTTCTGGTTTTCTCTCTAGGTGACCAAACAGGGGAATGCCGCGCGCATGGGAATTTAGGCTCGGCATTCTTCTCCAAGGGAAACTACCGTGAAGCATTGACCAATCATCGCAACCAGCTGGTTCTGGCCATGAAACTTAAGGACAGAGAGGTAAGAAGATCACACATACTGGGTTTGAAAGTAATTACAGCAGTTTTGAAATGTATGGAGCTGCCAAACTGTCATAGCAGAGGACAATGAATCGAGGTTACACTTTTTTTTTGTTTTTTTTTCCCTGAGTCTCTTATCAGGTTGGAGGTGTGTGATTGTGCTGTGCCCAGCATTCCTCTGTTCTAGCTGTTTAGAGGGTATCTGAAGGAGGAGTCTGAAGGACGCAGGGATGCAACTCCTCTTTGTCTATTTAAAAAAGTGGGTGTCAAGTTGGCGTGGAGAACAAATGAAGGTGATGAGGGAGGAGAGAGAGTGAGGCAGTTGAAGGAAAGGCCAATTGGATAGCCTGAGCAGCTGGTTCCCCTTATTATCAATGCAAACCATTTATGCAGATATTATGCAGATGTTTATCTGGTTCATGTAGAAGTAAGTCTGGGTCTTGGTAACATATGCCTGTTTTGGACTGTAATTTATACAGATTAAGTTGTTGGAATATGGGGGAGAGAGAAAAGGAAAGTGGGAGGGAAAGAAGAACATGAAGGAGAGGGAGAGAAATGAGCTGGGCAGACTGATCTGCTTTTCTTTACTGTTCTGTGTCGTCCTTCTCCCTTTTATTCTGTCTCCTAGTTCCTTCTCTCTCTCTGCCCGACCTCTGTGGTCATTGTTGGTGGGTGACAGGTGCTTGTTCCAACACAATTCCCGTCACAGGAGGAGAAGAATGGCCTCCGTTTCCCCTTCATTCCTTATCCTCCCCACCAGGCCGGCAGCCCTGCTTGTTTGTGTTCCCTGATATCAGGAGACATTTAAACAGTCCAGTCAAATGCAGCACAAAGCACCAGGATGGAACTAACGGGTAAAAAATGAGGCCAAAGTTCCCCTTGACAGCTTACCCTCCCACAGTCTGAGGATATGTGCAGAGCAGAAGTATGATTATGAGTCTACGGACACCACTGCCAAAAACCTCTGTCATGTAATGAGGTTAGAGAAAGGAATGGGTGAGAGACACAGACGACACATGCAACGTCCTCAGTGTCTGCTCTGAGAGTTTGACTGCTCTGCTCATAGTTGGCTGTAGCAGTATTTGGCCAGCCAAATGTCTGATTCAATGCTTTAACTTGTTTGTGTATGTGCGCAAATCTGTATACACTCACCACTGTATCCAACACACAAATGAATGATGTTTAAAAACTTAGCAGTATACTATCAATATATCAATATCAAGTTGCCATAATCTAGAACAATGTGTTTTCAGGCGATGCTGCTCACATGCTGCTTCTCAGAGAGAGAAAATACCCAAAGTGCAGCCTCATGCTTGCATATAAATGGCAAATATAGCATTCATGAGTGCTAATGCGTCCTGGGGCCTGGAAGAGGTCATTGAACACCACTATTACTTGCTTCATATACAAAATGTCGCCGATTGGCCCTGCAAAACCCACCCTACTGCTCCCCCTCTCCTCTTGTTCCTCTGAAGGCCCCCTAATCAGAGTCATATGTGTGTCACACCACCTGGTCTCCCTCAGAACACACTGGAGCCTGGCGGATAGCTCATTACGGCTGGCCCAGTGTTTTTGTTTCTGATGTGGACTTTTTATCTGGCCTTTTTGAAGCTGAGGTCACTTCCTAGAGGCCGGGGACAGGATGTTGTTTCTGATTGGATTTCCAGTGGAGGGTCTAGCAGTGTGGAGAAGACAGAGACTTAAATAGAAGAAGTAGCAACGTTTCCAATCCCCGGTGATACAGGAATATGTGCCATATGTGATTTGAAACGACTTTAATTAGAGTGTATCATAGTTACTGAGAATCTCCCCGCCGAGTCTTTAATGAAATCATATAAGTAGTGAAATATTTGATGTGATAAAAGGACCTGGTGGACCATGTGGCTTTGATATGACGTGGGATGTGTGTTTTGATTCTGTTGCGCTTCAGGTTTTGATCGTGTGGGTAGAAAGCTTGGAAGATGATGACAGACATATTTAAATGAGCTCTGAACTTGTTACACTTAGTGTGTGTGTGTGTGTGTATAACCAATCGTAGTCAGTCTTTTCATTGTCTGGCATTGAATCATTTTGCTACCTTTCAAAGGAAAATTGGATTTATTCCAACTCTTTTTTGTCAATTTGGCCATCATTCCTCTTACAATAAGTTTGAACTCATCAAGTTAATTGCTGTCATCTGGGCACGTTGTGATATAACTAAAAAGAGAGACAAATTGAGGATGAGGAAAGGAGCACAAGTAACACAAATCCCCACATCAGAAAAAATGTACTTGGAAGAGAAAATGAAGGTGAGCGGTCATATTACCCAAACTGTCTGTTGTAAACATCCATCACAGCTGACAGACTGACTTCCTGGTTTAACTTTGACCTATGGTTCTTACCATGGTTACACACACACACACACACACACACACACACACACACACACACACACACACACACACACACACACACACACACACACACACAACATTTCCCTGTGCAATGAGGGAGTATTGCTGTCATTTCAGATGCACTCACTTTCCATTTTACATCCAAATAAAGAACCAAAAAGATATAATATGACTCAACTGTTGGCTTGTTTACAACCTGTCTGATTGCCTGACTGCTCGAGTTTCTTCCCACATTGGACTGTGTCGTAACCCTGTCCCTCTGTTCACAGAGCTCAGCAATTGCTTGAGTTAAGCGTTGTCACAACTGAAAAAAATCGTGACCAAAAATTCCAAAAATAAGACCACGGTGGAATAGACTGTTAATAAAATGAATAAATAGTTTTAAAGGCAGCGGTTCCCAAAGTGGGTACTGCTGCACCCTGGGGTACCACCACGTTAAAAAACATCAGCAGCATTTAGATGAACTACGTCTTAGAATATAACAAAACAAAAATGAATAGGCCATAAATAACCAAAGTCCCCATATTAAAAAAAAACTGTCAATATACTTGTTGTCACAGCTGACATGACAACTCATGGTTGTGGGTTGTCATAGTAACACAACTCAGAAGTTTTTTGCAGGAGCTCAGCAGTCAGAAAAAAAAGTGAGCATCAGAACAGCGATACAAAGATTTGACGGTAAACAGAGCTCAAAGAAATGCAGAAACATCTCAGCTCTCGACATAGAATGACTGAATCTGAGCCGACTGACAAAACTCCTCAGCTAACAGCTTAACACACAGGATTTGGCTGCTTTTGGAAGACGGATATCCATCATTGTCTCTGCGCATTCACTGTGGTGTTACACACAGCTATCTCATTGCTGGAAAACATGAAAACAAGACAGATATATCACATTTAAATTCCCAAAACCTTTATTATGGGGTTTTGTTTGTTTGTTTTTCCTATATATCTTAAGCATCAGCTCATTTTAATTGAGGATTATGAAAGAAATACATATTCATTGTTTAGTTTTGGTTTTATATGTACATCTGCACAGCATCTGTTGGCTTTTAAACTGAGTGAATGAGAATATTATGTCATTATTACATTGCACTAGTTTAAGGGACTATCATCTAATTCCTTGAAGGTAGCAATAGAATATACAGTTTTTAGTGGGCAGCATGTACTTGAGTGTGTATGTCTGCTAATACCGATACTGATACCAAAAATAATACTAGTGGTTGTTAAACTCAAGCACTTTAGCTACTAGTCTATTCTACATGTTGCACAGTGGCTTGTGTGTGATGAAGGACCAGAGAGAGACAAAAAACAGAGATCCCACATGAGTGCTCTCCATAAATCAAGAGGCAGTACAGTACCTGGATCATGTTATATCAGTAAAGGAGACATGCATAGGATTTCCTTTCATCTGCTAATAACTAGGATGGTGAAGGGGGGGAGGGGTCTCCGTTGTGACGATCCACAACAGAGCAGCAAAACAAGCAGGCCTATAGTGCTGGCCCATTGCCTATGGCGGACCAGTGGACTCTATGACACTAATAGATCATCATGAATCTGACCAGGAGACTCATCTATAAAGACAGAGAACTGAAAAAAAAGCAAACAAAACGGGAAAGAAAGCTGAGCTGGGAAAAAGCTCAAAGAGTGAGTGCTCTGTCATCCGCGACTGGGAGCTGCGGTCCAAACCAGTGAGGTCATAGGCTAGCATGAAGTTAGTGTTTTTCTTTAACTCACTGCCTTTTGGAAATATCCTTAGCAGATTTTCAGCTGTCATATATACTGCAGATAGAACATAAACACACTCCCTACTCTTTCTAGCTGTGTGTGTCTTTTCCAACCTTTGTTTTCGTCCCAGTTTCCACACCTGGCTTTATCCAAGGCCTGCCATTAGCCATCTTTAACAAAGGCCTTCTCTGTCATTGTGAAACAAAGCTGTTAAACTAGGTCTTTCCTCTCCAAACTCCCTTTCCCGTCCCCTCTGTTTGTCTGTGACGTTTTCATCTTAAATAGTAGGTTTAACTAGAAGGAGGTAACCCCTAATTTGGGGTGTGAGTATTTAGGAGAAACTGAGGCGGGCTGGCAGTGGTGCAGTCTGTAATTATGTCTTGTGTGATGTTAAAATGAGTCTCCGCTGCCGACTCCCCCAACCCCAAGTTGAAATGGAAATCACGATCAGGGAAAAGTATAAAAGATACAAACAATGTTTTTTTTCCGTAGGCTATGCAGCTCCTCTCTGTCTCCTACCGCCACTCTATTTTTTAGCCCTGGTTTTGTTTATCTATGTTCTCTTTCCCTCTCGCTCCATCTGCCGAAAGGAATTTACTCAAACTTTGCCCCTCACTCTGAAAGTGACACGGACTATTTCATCATGGGTGTTTATCTTGCTGCTAGGTTGGGGCTGTATGGATTCTGCTGGACCCTAGCTAGTGTAATGAGGCTAAGGGCTGAGAGATGAACCTCTAAATAAGGGGTGAGGAAGAGGGCTAAGTGTGGGTGTTCCTCTTGTCAGGGTCAGGGTTTGTCAGTGTTTGTCAGCACTCTTGCAGAGGAGGGGATCATTAAGGAGTCATTAGGGTATGGACGTGTGCCTCCACAGGCTTTCGTGGGGCCCACACTAATAGAGGATGGCAGAGGGGGGAACTTGGCACCCCTGTCTCTTTTCTTTAGCCTCCACTGCTTTGCTGATTAAGAGGGAGGATTTGGGGATGATTAGAGGGGCTAATTTAGCTGAAATTCTGGGTGGGGGCTGCGCAACGATGTCCGACTAAATAAAAGGCAACACTTCTCTTGCTCGCCGTGCACACCTCTTAAAACAGGGTAGTCTGTGAGTGCACTCAGCTGTTGATATTAGTGTTCACTAAAACCACCGTGAACAGTACTACCACATACAGAAGTACCTGCTTCCTTGCCTCCTGTTGTGCTAGACTGAGGCACAGAGCTAGCTATGGTGCAACGGCTTTAACAGCATGTCCAGCCTGCTGCGCCGTAATGACACACAGGCTCTCCTCGGCCCAGTGGTTTAGAACCGCTCTACAGCAGCTCGCTTAGCCATGAATCATGAGAGATGGACGGCAGGCATCAGCCAATGGACCATGACCAGAACTGGGAAACAATTTGTGTGTGTTTAGGTGTGTGTGTGTGTATGTATTAATTGAAGCACACATCTGTGTTCCTGTATTCCAATGGTGTATGATTGTGTCCTGCACATGTGCATGTTTGTCTTGGAACACTTTGTGTGTTTGCAAAGACATGTAAGCGCATTTGTTACAAGAATGTATGATTGTAAAATGTTTGTTTGAAATGGCTTTGAGATTTATTGCTCTTGATTCGATTGCTGCATTTCATACACACCGTTTTTACAAATCAGTGGATGTGTGTGTGTGTGTGTGTGTGTGTGTGTGTGTGTGTGTGTGTGTGTGTGTGTGTGTCCATCCGTCCATCTGTGTGTGTATGTTAGTGAGAGAGAATGTGTGAATGTCGAACTGACGCCTCTAGCTATGATTTGTGTTTGTACAGGTTGCAGTGTAATGGTGTATGTACTGACTTGCCATGTCCTGTAACATGCCGTTGACCCTGAACATGGAGCTCTTGCACACCAAAGTGTGTTCATGCATGGCGAAATCTCAGTTCATAAACACGTATGTGTTCGCACATGTATGCAAACGTATGTGCGTGCGCTGTGCATTTGCTGCATTGGAGGTGACGCAGCCTTGTGTCTCCCCCACTGGAGCATTTGGAAGGTTGTCAGAGAGATGAATGACTGCCGTTATATCGACTACTGCTCCCTGCCTCTCTGCTGCCTCCTCCCTCTCTCCTTCCTCAGTGCCCCATGCTCCATTTCTCCTTTCAGCCGCCCTTCCACATCACCTCCGCTTCCTTTCTTTTCTTCTCTTCCATCTCACCCCTTCCCCGCACTTCCTCTTCCCCTCTCTTCATCAATTTTTTTCTCCTCTATATCCCCATTTGTCTTATTCTCTCTCCATTTTACAGAGGCTCAGAGCATGTCACCATGTAATGTGGTGGAGTGGCCTTTAGAAAGCAGACCCAATCCAGTGTTAAAGGATTCATTGCCATCAGGGACCTGAATTTTAAATTGGCTCTACGAAGCTGAACGCTAGCTGTATGGACTCTTACATTTGCTGATCAAACCGTCAATACACAAGCATCGCATGCCCCCACTGTTAATGCTACTCTAACAAGACCCTAATCTAAACACTGCAATGTTTATGTGGATTGAACTGCTCACAGTTGGGAAGTTGAGTAATTTATCTTGAATATTACTCCTTGTCTATCTTTTCCCCCCCTGCCGCTGCAATCAATGGCAATACAGAGGGACAGATTAGATAACAAATAAACAGTGACATGGTCACAGGAGACTCCTTCACTTTCTGATACGCTGTTGTGGTGCACTATATGATTATAGATGACAACCAGCAGACACGTGGATAGTGCTCATCAGAGGGAGGAGGGGATCCAATAGGCTCCTTGGGGTTTCCACTGCACCACAGGACACCAAGTATGCCATAGAGGTTTTAATCATTAGGAAAATCAAATGTCCAATCATTCATCTTGGCAGAAGAATTTGATGTCATACGGTGAGAGGGATGAAGACGGAATATGCCAACTCATCTTCCCTAGATAATGGCTGACGATAAGGGATGGAGCCTGATTAAAGGCGTCAGCCAGCGGAACGTTAGTTCACATGGCTTTGATTGAAATGAATTGCACATCAGTGTAGCCAACTGAAACACTCCCGCCTCCATCTCTTCCCAGTGTTTTGAGGTCTCCCACTGTAGTTCTCACTTTCAGGAGAGCCTGCAAGTGGCCTGGAGAGATTGGCTAATGCGTTGGCTTTCAACCTGCGTGATTAATTCATTATCTGATCTCATCAGATTAATCCTTATTCCAGAGTCAGTGAGTCATTTTCATGTAAATTCTGATCCTTGCTATCAAGGTAATCTTGCTGTTTATTCACCAGTAATCAAAAATGTCCAGACTTGGGGGCAGACCTCCCGGCTCAACCTGGCACTCCCCCCCCCACCCTCCTCCTCCTCCTCCTCCACCTCCCCTCCGGCCTCAGTCCAGCCCAGCCCTCGTCCAGGCTGGCCAGAGAGCCATTTAAAGCTCTGGAACTGCATCCCTTTCTCCATCCCGATCGATAGTGGAGCTGTCAGCAAGATGAATGGAGGCTTTAGGAAGTCCATTTTAATGAAGGAGAGGGATTTTTTTTTTAATCTCTGCACACCTGAATACGTGACAGGTGCGTTGGAGGAAAGGTGCAACTTGAAAACAATCAGAAGAGTGTTTTGGTACTGAGTGTAGTTCCCACGTTGGTAATTCACATTTGCAAGAGGACTTAAAAGAGTTTGCTGCATTTTTTTGTGTGTCCAGTTTTAATATATGCCAGTGTTTCTGAAATACTGACCACACAAAATGACTCTGAGGAGAGTAGATGGTACCTGATTAAGTTCAGCTAGACAGAAACATTGTGATCTAATAAATATTTCAGCAGTTAGCAAGGCAGTATGCACTCATTGTTTTCAATGAAGGAGAAGAAGGGAGGAGAAGAGAAGTACTTGGAAAAGGGGGAGGGTGAAGGGGGGGCCAAGAAGGAGAGAGTGAAAGCCGCAGAACAAGGTAGTTACAAAGGGAAGGAAGGAAAAGGGAGAGAGAAAGGGAATGAGAGAGGCAGAGAAGGAATGTGTGTATGTGTTTATTGAACGCGTGTGCAGAATTATGTGTGTACTGTATAATAGTGTCTCCAGTGACAAAGGTTGGGGAGGGGTGGACTGGGTTGATTTAGCTACAGTAAGACCTATTTCTAGCTCAGCAGTGTGAAATGGCTCCTTAGATACAGTAACTTGTGAAGCACACCACAGCACAGAAACCTACATTAGTGGACTGAGGGGATTTCATCTGGCCGGCACACCAACACCACATCAAGTCCTCTGGCTCATGAATCATGTCAGCACCTCTGTGGTAAAAAGATATTGTTGTGACAAGGGAGAGCTACAAATCCAAGGCAACTCCCTCTGCAGCTGCCATCAAGTAACACACTGGCTTGCATCCCAAGATTTGTGTACATTTGCATTTAGAAGATGTCATCTGGAGCGGACATTAAACTTGGGATTTTGTCGATGTTGTACTTTGTTTGTTTGTTTTCAGCCTGTTTAATAGGCTGAAGCCCTTTTGCCGTACGTCAATATGCAGAAATGGCTGCATGCTAATTGGTGATTAAGAGATGAGGTCAGAGGTTAGGGATAGTCAGTTGTATACACCAACAATGACCTCTGGGCACTGCTCCAGCCAAATCCTGTTTTCACACATTGGAGCAATTACTGGCCATGATTATTCGCTGAGACTTTTGGGAATGATTGTCGATTTTATGCATATAGCTAAATCTTAACTGTAGTCAGCCGGGGCTCTACATGTCAAGAGTGGTGTGTTGTGCTCTGATACAACCACTGACTTCCAAACAGATGAGAGAAAAAACGTGTGTAAGTAAAAGAAGCAATATTTAATACCTTTCTTCTTTGACTTGACTGTGTTGTCATTTATTTATGTCTGTCTGCTTCAAGGAGTAATTCTATTTGGCACTGTGCTACCTTTGATTGTAACTTAAAGCAATTTACAGATTTACTTTGAGTGTCTTCTGACCTTAATTGTCCAAATTCAGTAACTCAAAAGTATGCTGTAGATAATCACCCCAGAGCTGATGAAACGTAACATGTGTGTGCCTCTTAAGCACAAACTCAGGCAACTAACACAGACATTTTTTTTTTATTTTTTTAGATTAGACTAAATCAAAGCACAATCACTTGATATATATTTACATTAAAAACACACAGCACATTGACAGAGAAAAGAGGAGGAAGTTACTTCTCATAGTGTGGTGTGTTTTCTGTACTTCCTCCCTTTTCTCCTTTCCCTGAAACAAGATGCATTTTGGAGAACTGCCCTCCTCCTCCTCCTTCTTTGCTCTCCCTTTCTCAGATCTTTAAAGAGTGAAGTCAAAGATAGGAACCAGATTAGCCCTCACCGCTCATCCAGCTGTAAAATGGAGATGAGCTTGTCCTTAGAGATAAGGTGAAATTCAGATTGTGCAGTGGAGTTTTTGGGGCTAGTATGTGTGTATGGGGGGAATGGTTTCTGTATTACCAGGGAACACGGGGTCTCCCAGGGAAAGAGAGGTCAGCGCAGCTACAAGTGTTTGATGTTTGCATTATATATAGCTGCAGCACACACTGGGATGTAGGAAACAGCATTTTTGCAGAGTGAGGAAATGGTCCTCCACAAGACTCCCTGACATCACGCCAAAGTCAGGGATTATAGCTTCTCAGTTTGACTGGAATCAAGCCTCCTAACAACTCTTATACACTGAGACTTGCTCTCTTTCTCTTTCTCACTCTGTCTCTCCCCATTCTCATCTTTAGCTTTTGTCCCAAGTTACAGCAGTGTCAGCATTCTTGTCCCTGTGGCACAGTATCCAGACCTTCCCCACTCTCTCTTGGACGGGAGCCCTGTGTCTGTATGAGGAGGTGGAATGTGTCTTTGTGGAAAGCGCTCAGAGAAAGCAATAAAATGGAGAGAAAATACGAGGCCCCAAGTGAGTGAAATGAAAGTACTCCATCTTAAGAGGGGACAGAGGCCTACGGGTTCTGCTTATACTTGACCTTGCAGCACACACAGTATGGTCTCTAAATAACAGTCTGAGACAGGCCTTAGCTCGATATACACATCAACAGCCAGAAAATTAAATTCAAGTTTATTTGTCATTTACATGTTTGCACATGAAACAACATTTGTACTCAGGTCCAGCAGCATACAAAACAATGAGTATGTCTAAAAGAAAAGCTCTTCAGTACGCTGTCTTTAATGGAGAAAGGGACTGAGTGGAATCAAGATTATAAAATATTCAGTAGAGGGCCCAAAGCTAAAAGGACTGCTCTGGTATTTTATTGTAGCCAGGCTCAATTTTGAGAAGTTAGTAGCTATGACTGGTGGTGTGAGCAGATTTAATAGTAGCTATTGTGGCAAGGTGTGGCCATCTCAGGTTGGAGGGACATGGCTACCTTGTGTTGCCACACACTCACACAAAATCAGGCACGTACATTGAATGGAGCGTTGTGCTATTTTGTGACAAAGGTGTAGGTTTTCATATCATAATGAATAGAAATGATGTGTAGATTATTGCACTGTACTTATAGCCAGTTTCCTTGATAGAGACCTTATGGTTGATACTACTGATACTGCTATGGTAGATAATGTATTTCATAACTACAAAGGGCACTTTGTTTTATCGTCTTATCTTTGATTGATAATCACATTTTTAGGGGGAATATTAACTGCAAATAAAATCCTATATTTTTGGTTTTAGCCCTGAGTAGTACCTGCAGTCTTCCTCTCTAGCTGCATAAACCCATAACAACCTCAGATGAGGCTATCATTTAATCTAATTTTGACAGCTGGACAGTCAGACAAAACTGTTGAGAGAGATTTTAGTGAGTGAATACATTTTGTGAGTCTGTAATGGCAGGGTGGAGGACATTTCCTTCTCATACAAGGGTGGAAATCACACCCTTTACTATAGAAGTGATTCTCACTTTTATAACATTCCTGAAAATGGCCTTAATAGTTCATAGAGCGTGTGTGTTTGGTATCAAAGTCTGCAGACTGTACATACCGCTTGTGTGTATTCATTTTTGGTGCTGAAGAAAGCGTTTGCTGTTATATACTGTATGTGTGTGTGTGTGTGTGTGTAATGAGTTGGGCATCTGCGAATATGTGCATGGACACGTTTTTGACTTCATCGCCATTCAGAGAGGCTTAGCGTGATTAGAGTAGTGTGATCCTCTGAAGAGTTAATGATGAGAGAAGCAGTAGCTCCACAGAGGCCAATCACACACCAGCCTCTGACAGCATGCGGAGGCTTATCTTGGTCTATGCATTGTGTGTGTCTCTCTGTGTGTGTGCAGTTGTGTGCGCACTGCATGGGTTTTAATGCGTGGGAACATATATGATGGGATTTCAGCTATCATTTCTCACATGATAGTGTTTGTTATCATCCACACTGAACACCATTAGAATATGCATGATTCTTTTGTCTGAATGTTTGACATTTGGGGGTTTGTGGACATACAAGGCAGAATCCATAATCATATAGCTTCATTATGCTAGTGTCAGACATGGATCCAACACAGGAGGGGCCCTTGGTACCTCCGGGTGTAATTCAGGCCTGCACGGCACGCTGAAGAAGGCCGATGGCAGTTTCCTCCTCCCCTCACGCCAGGGGACTGACTGACAGGTTTAATGACACTGTTGGGGTTACAGCACGTCTCCAACTCATTTTCGAATGTGATTGAAGTTTGCAGTGGGTAGCTTTTCATCAGTGTTGAGCAGACAAAAGGGACCTTTTCAGTGTTGTCTTTGTATATGTGTGCAGTTTGTGTGTTTGCACATGTACGCCCGCAGCTCTGAGGAGATGCACGAGAGAGAAAAAACGTTTTATGGTTGTTATCAGGGCTGTGGCGGAATCTCACTTTCCCAGAGATGATGAGTTTTGTATGGGCTTGTCTCCTGTGTGTACTCCGCTTGTTTATAGCATACCATATATATACACACTGATGTACTTCAGTCTGCACAAATAGGATTTTATGTCTGGGTCACTGTGTCATTAAAGCAGGATGTCTTTGTGTAGTAGGCTGGGGTAATATATACAATTTATACACTCATCGTGATATAAAATTCAAATAATTACAATATTTGAAACATCAGTACAATGGTCATTAGGAAACCTTGCCTGACAATGCACCACAGCCTATCAAATCATAGGAACAAAGTAATGGAACAAACATATGGCAGTATTTTAAGAACAAACAGCTGGCGCCCCCAGCATGTTAGAGTTAGCTGAACAAACCACTTGCTACTGTTTTCATTATACAAGAGACAGAAAAGACGTTGGTGGTGTGGCAGTTCTTTGGCTACTTAAAGTCTGACTGGCAGCACAGTGTAGCTCATATTGTAACCTCTCCTGAAAAAATGTGCCACCCAAAACACTGGGCCTCATGAAGAGCGTGTATGACTTTATTGCTCGTTTCAGCTTGATGAACGCCACCTGAGATGTCATCATTAGCAGAATCCACACCCCTTAAAAATGTAAGCCTCCGTGTTCTGTTTGTGTGCTATTTTCATTCACAAAAAAAGTTCTCCACAAGTAAAAACTGCAACATTTCCAATCCTGCTCAAATCAGCAGACAAAAAACATAAAAAAATTGAGGAGTGCCAGTAGTAGGGGAACCAAAACAATCCAGCTGCCAGTGATATGTCATCAAAGCAGCTCTGCACTGTGAAAGAAATAAAGAGGAAATGCTGCGACGTGAAGTTAGATGCTAGAAAATGTCTTTCTAAAGAAAAGCGCTCTGTGACGGGAGGCGGTCGAGGGATGTGACATTTACAGAGATATTAGAGGAGAGAATATTACAGTCTGCAGGTGATGTTACACTGTCAGCTACAACACAACATGATACTGGACAGAGACCTGCAGAGAGACACAGAGGCAGCTGTCGGAGTGAGCCAAGTTTCCTAGCAACTACTGAAATGTAGAAAGTTGTTCTAATGTCCCACCATATGATAGAAAAAGCAAAAAGACACACAAGAAGCTCATGAAAGTAATGTACCCGAAAACTGAAAGAAAAGCAAAGAGTGAATTTGCACTTTTGGTAACCACGTTTGTGTAAGCGTACCATTTAGTGTCCTGAAATGCTTGTAATCTGTTATCAGACAGTTTGCATTGAGGAGATTTAAGTGTTTTTTTGTGAAACTTATTTTATAGAATTAATTTTGTGTTTGCAGCCCATACAATTCTTCAAAATCTTAAAAGATTAAATTTAAAGGAACCTATTAAGACCTATTAAGGGGACATATTATCTTGATTAATTTCATAATATATGTTGATACCAACTTGTCTTATTGCCCAGCCCTATTGTGTAGTATCCCAATTCACAAAGAAACCAATTATGAACTCTCTCTCTATATATATCTCTTTACATATATATATGTATAGTGCAATGTAGTATACAGTATGGGTGTCATGTAGAGTCTAGTCTCATTGTGTCTCCAGTGTACACAGCAGTGTGTCCATTGGCTGTACTTCTCAGCTGACTCTTGCTAGGCTCTGGTTACAGTCCACCTTAGTTTAGGCTTAAGCCATTCGTGGCTGCAGATGTGGGATGAGT